>NW_008667485.1:44797-49148 GCF_000695815.1 Acanthisitta chloris | reverse complement strand
CCCGTTGCCCCGTTGCCCCGTTGCTCGGCCGGTGGGAACAGCTCTTGTGCTGCTGCAGCACGCTCGGCGCGGATGAACTCTTCAAAGTAGTCATCTGCCAAGCGCTAATGAGCCCTGACAGAGCGTGTGAAAACTGAGATTTTTCTAAAGGCCTTTAACTTGGTCCTGTTTGGTTAAGGCTGATGACAGCAAATGGCATGTCTCAGACACTTGAAGCCCTTGTTCGAAAAACCGGGAACTTTAATTTATTAGCAGCATAAGAACGTGGTTTCAGTGCTGGATCACACACACACACACAAAAGAAGAATTGAGTTCTTCTAAAATTTGTTATTCAAAAGGGCTGATCAATTTTACCTAAGGCTTGCAAAGAATAAAAATCTGTATGCCTGTGTGTTTCAGCTTGAATGACTGAAGTTTGGTGAAGCAACCGGGGAAAGAAAAACCTGAAGCAGTGTAGGGGAGAGAGGGAGTTTACATTTAACAATATATTTTTTTAACTGTAACCTGCGATACTAGTAGGTCTACATGTGTTGAGAGTTGTCAGTCATTGCTGAATCAGCTGCCTGCAGATAGGCTCACAAATCCATGCTTAGCACAGAGGAGTAAGCAAATCACTGGTGCTGGAATTCAGTACCTACATAGGGTCTTTGAAGCCAAAGTTTAGACACTTCTGAAAAACCTTGATTTTTATATATGCAGATGTGGGTATGTATGTTATGTATTCATATATATGCTTTTGTTGCCTGTAAATGTGCAGTTGCAAAAGAAGTATTTTAAAAGAGTGATCAACAAAGATACTCCTACAGTTAGTGTAATGAAGGGTCTGTGCAGTGTCTAATAAAAACCAATGTCCCAAAGGAAAGAAAGGATCTGAAGATGTAAATTCTTTTCAAGAATGTGTGATTTGCCGTGTTGGGAGCTGTCTAGTTTAGCATGAGGGTGTGGTTTCCTGCTGTTCTTAGTGTGATCTGAATGTGGTATAAAGCTAAATATTTCATCCCTTCCACCTGCTCTTTCAGTGTCTTGAATCTAACCACAGGGCAGTCACAGACTCGGTTACAACGGTGTGTAGATATGACAAAATGTCATTTTGGCATCGGCACTAGCACTGCACAACAGGGAACTTTCAAGAAAGGAGAATCTCCCTCATTGTAGCAGCCTGGGTTGGGTTTTTTTTTTTGTTTGTTTCATTTTGGTTTTTCTCTTTAGGATTAAATTTGTATACTGTGAAACCACACCCCAGTACTGTAACTCCATAAGCCTTTGAAAACCTAAAGAGAGGAGCTACAGTGGTTTCCACTATTGTGTTTTCCCTTGCCTTTGTACTTACACAAGTGTTTGTGCAGCTGCGTGTGAAGAACAGCACATGTCTAGCTGAAGAGTAGCCACTGGTGCTCTGGTCCACCTCACAGCTGGAGGGGAGCAGAACTGGCTTTTTCAACTGAGTCCTGGCTTCTGTCATTTTAAACTGCTCAGGGAATGTTCGTGTTGTTTTTATTCTGTAGCTTTCCACTGAAGTGATATTATCATTTCTTGGTAAAACAGAATGTAAAATTTGTCATTTTCTGTCATTTGGTACTGTAATCTTGAAATAGGATTCTTTATTTGTTTAGTTATTTAAAATTGGAATTGCAGATTTGGCACCTCAGTATAAATTGTGAATGTTCTCATGTATTTTATTTGGTTCACAATTACACAGGGAACATGCTTTTGGTCCTGTTTCACTAATCTTGAACTATTACAAGAGCAGAGTTTTTAAATGGTTATGCAAGCAACTTTATTCCCCTGTTTTTCCCCAAGTAGATACATGTTTGCTATAAACGAAAACCACAGCTCAGTAACTATTTATCCTCTATGTACTTGCTTGTTACTAGTGTTTTTAGTCCTATTTGCTTTAAAGGCTGGAAGACTATGCCTGTTGGAGTGCTAGACAACTTTGTTTCTTCAGTGAATTGGAGATAAACTCATGAAGTAGATACTTGTTTCCAAACTCATGTAGTCTTGAAGATGCCTTGCTTAGTTTGTATAGTGGTTATTTACGGCTTGGTATGCTTCACCGCAACTATACACACCAAAATATCACATTTTTTAAACTACAGTTTCATTAACACATTCTTCATACTACAGCAGGCTTTAAATTACACTTCACATTAAAACTATGAGAAGAGGTGATATAAGGCAAAGAGTTTGAGTGCAATTTAGGGATTCATTTCTCTCTGGCCTTTAAGAACGTGTTAGGGAACGGAAAGGATTGGGCTTTTTTCTGGCTCCAAGAGGGGAAGCTGAGATGCAAAGAGGTTGCATAACTTTTTTAAGGTTGTACAACAGGTCAACATCTGAGCCAGGAAAAATAGTTCCCAGTCCTATTAGGTTGGTAGCAGCTGACCATTCTGCCATGGGCTTTGCTGTCTGGAGGAGTTTGTGATCTCTTCTTTGTAGTTCCACTAAGTGACTTTTGCTTCTGATAGTCTTTTTTTTTTTCTTCTTCCCTGTGTTCTTGCTGTTACCAGCTCTGCCTTGCTGTTCTCCATTTATGTCTTTGTGGTTTAAGGTCAGAGTGCTGCTGTAGGAAAATGTGGAAGCTGGCTCTCCAGCCTTCAGGTTTACAGCAAGCTGTTAATAGTTAAATAACTGGGAAAAGCCATCAGTTAACTCATAGACTTAATTTTTATGTTTCCTTATAGTACATGAACAGTGAGAGGTATTTTGGAGAGTATTATCTCACAACATGTAGAGTGGTGGAAGTTGTTAGTCCAAAGAATTTTGGAATCAAACAGGTGACACTGGGACGTTGTAAGAGAAGGATGTTCAAGTTGCTAGTTAAGAAAGAGTTTTTTAACAGAGTTTTGCTACAAATGTGTTAAGAATCAGCTGTCAGCTGAAAAATAACCACTTTTCCAGGGCTGCTACTTTGGCTTCTCTTCACATACGTTAAACAATAACTTTTTTTTTTTTTTTGTAATTATAGCATTTTTTATGGTACGGTGCTACCTTCATCATATATTGATGTCACAAGACATGTCAGTAGTGTTTTGACATGATACCTGACTTGTGAGCATTACATATTTTGACTCTGTTAAGAACTGGAGTAATTGTCCTCGCAGAAGGAGTTTGGTATGCTTGATTGCACAAACTTGTTATTGGAGGTTAGGTAAACCTTAGGGTGGGCCCTTAGAAAATAATGCTATGTGATCAGTTGTTTCAGAAAGAGTGGTCATCCTGTAAAGTGTGTGTAACAGGAATTTAACAGCTTTTTTTTTTTTTTCTCCCACCCTGAAAACAGTATTTAAGGCAAATGTTAGCTTTTTTTTTTCCCTGAAGAAGTTAAAAATATTATGGAGCATCTTTATTTTTATGTTTGCATCTCTTTGCTGGGAATAAAGATCTTAAAAAAATATTAGCTACTTGTCCAGGGAAGAAGCTCTCTAATTAGTCCTAAGCCATGTGGGAATTGCATTTTTTAAGTATTCCTTGAAAATCCTCTCTGATTACGTTTTCATGTCTTATTTAGACTGATATGTGTGATGGTCCAACAGCAATGTTTCATTAGAAGAGAAGCCATGAGTAGGATAGATACACTAGCTCTTCCTGGAAGATTGTTTACAGTGTATGTTCTCTAATATTACTTTATTAGGTAGCACCATATGGTATTCTGGCCACCATACCACTTACATAGTATGTCACGGTGTTATTTGGTACTTCTGTGATGTACAAAGCTTTCTGGCCTCCATGTGTAGTCCTCCATACAGACATGCATTTCATGGTTTGTAAGCTACAATTGTAGGTTGAATCTATGTATAAGATACTCAGTCTTCAAAGAAAGTGTGTGGGGTTTATCTGGGAAATAGCCAGACAGATTTTTCTTTATGGTGACTTACTGAGAATTCAACAAAATGAGATCCAACAATCTAAAAGCAGGTTTCAGCCTCTACACATGTTTTTGGAAAGATACCCCCCTGGCTCAAAAATGAAGAGGCACACCTGAAGTAAAGAGTGACCGATGTTAGGAACTGTGTTACATGACTGGATATGTCAAAATCATGAGTAGATTCATCAGAATATGATACATGTTGTTAAGATACTTATGGAACAGTTGCCAATATGGTTTAGTGGGATCTATAGAAATAGGTAAACATATCAATTCTTGAAAATTTTCTGGGGATTATTCTCTTTTTGCATGTGTTTGTTTTGGCTTGTTTATTTTCCTTTTATTTTTTTCCCCCCACTCCCCAGTGAAATGTCTTCAAAATATACATAGAAATTGTGGGGTGCACTTTTGGATCAAGCTAATTTAGCTCTGGGGACACAAAGAGTCAATATGGAAATGATAGGGTCCTGTCTTTTGTTTTTT
>NW_008667485.1:41895-44761 GCF_000695815.1 Acanthisitta chloris | reverse complement strand
AGGAAATAGAATCCTGTGAACAGAATGATCTTACGTTGTGTTAATTATTTTAATTGAGAGTTGGCAGTACAAGTCAAATTGGTAGTCATTTGCTGTGTGAATATGGAATGTATTCTTTGTGAAAGTTATTTCTGCTGGTTTGTTCTGTGTTTTAATAAAAAGGAAAGCATCTTTCTGTGAGAAATTTTCTTAATTATGTAGTTACAGTACTTCAGAAATCTTAAAAATCTTTTTAATGGTAGATTGCAGTTGCTTTCCACCTATGGTAATTTACCACCTACAGTAATTACTAAACTGTAATATCAAAGTTCAAGCACATTTAATCATATTCTTTCCTTTGTCCTCTTTGGTATTGCTTAATAAATACTTTCAAGGCTTTTAGTTACTCAGAATATTGTTTTGAAAGCAATAGTTAATAAAAAGCGAACTGATTAAAAGGACACAATCTAAGTCTAGTTCACCCTCATAATTTCTTTATAAAGCATCAGTCTTCTGTAATGTGTACCTTTTACATAGCAGCAGGAAATCTAAACAAGTAATATCTCCAAGGCCCAAGTGTAAATAAACACGTTTTCTTCTTTAATGTTGTAGATACAATACATTTAAGGGTTGTCTGTAACAAAAGCAACAGAAAAATGTGAACAAAAATGTAAATTATTGATACTCCATAGTCCTTCCATATCAGAAAAGTGCTGTTCTTTCTTAAATTTCGATTATGGGTGTAAAATAGTAATCTGATTTCACACTGAGCACCAGATGGTGCATGTGAAATTTTGCATTGTTTCAGTCCTCTAAAAATGGAATGCAATAGTGTGCAATTCTAGTTTAAAAAGAATGAAAAGAACAAAAAGGCTCACAACCTCGCTATTAACAGCTTCTCAAAAATTACCATCACATGTTTGAAATAGATTGATAATTTCACCAGTATCTTTACAGATGAGACCACCAATTTTGAATACCCCACAGAATAACCTTAAAATAAATGAGCACTGAGACACTTCATTTTCCCTAGATGCACTTAACTAAATTAATGAAACCAGCATGACAACAAGAAGGAAATCCATTAACTTCTAAATGAAGTTACCTCTTAGTCAACCTGAGGTTTGAGCAATAATGTTGTCAGAGGGGTCTGTTTTGCTGGTTTCATTGAGCAACAATTTCATAATATAACCAGGGCAAATCTAAGCTGTGTGAGGTGGCTTCTTTATTAAACAATTCTGGATTTCTGTAACTTGCATTGAATGTATCTTATATTAGAGCAGTTAGTATAGTTAAATATAATCTCTTTATATTTTATTCGTTATAGTCTATTAAAGTTCTAAACTAAAATTCAACTGCACAATTGCAGCCCTTTCCCTCAAGAAAGGAAACTGCTAAAAGTTACCATATGATATTGGGGAGAATCCTCAAGGGGATTTAATTTTGTAATGATACAGGAGCTATACTAACTGCTTTTTATTCATAACTGAGGCGTTTGCAAGTAAATGAGCATATTTCAGTATCTGGATAGAATTTTGCAGACTGCATATTTAGTACACATTTTAGATAGTGTTGTTTTGATCAGATCTTGTACCTCCTGCATACCAATTTAACTTCAGACTTTAAAATCAAGGTTGTCATTTCAATAGCCATTGTACTTTTGTTCCCACTTCTTCTGTTGCATCCTGAGTTGTGGATGGTTGAACACTGTAGGCACTAAGGTCAAAGGGACATGCTTGAGGTCAACCCATGCTATTATTTAGAAGTGGAAAACCGATTGAAACATTGCAAAATGAGAGCTCTGATCCTTTCATTTTGCTGCAGCATTAAGTGGGGTACCTGCCTGTTTTGCCAAGTGGGAAATGTGCTTTTTTTTTTTTTTTTTCTGTGATAAAAGGCTGCTTTCCTTGGTTTGTGACCACAGATATTGATTTCTTTAAAGCTAAAATTTCGATATCATCCTAAACATACCATACCTTGTTTTGCCTGTTTTTCCCAATGGTCAGAAGTAGACTGCTTACTGATGCTTTGAGAGGCAAATATAAGAAAATGAGTCAGGAATGTCCAGTTCTGAGGTGTGTCAGGGAACATAGGCAGCAGTAATCACACAACGAGTAAATTTCATGCTTGATGTGAGGAAACGAAAAGAAAAACAGTAGCATTGGGGAGGTTGGAAGTCATGAGGGAGGGGGAGAGAGAGAGAGTTGAGAAGATGAATGAGAGGAAAATAAATGCTGTGATGACAAGGGGAGAGTCCTTTTGTGAATGGTAATTCTAGTAGTACCTTTCCAGTGTCAGCAAAGAAACACCTCAGAAGTTTCTTAGAATTGATAGTACAAATCATATTTATTGAAAGTAACAACCAAAATTTAGTATACCTGCATAGGCATTTTTGATCAATCTGCATGGAAGTCTTTAGTGAGCTGAATGCACCACTAACCTGTAGTACCAAGAGTGCTGTGTTAAAGCTTGGTTGTTAAAAGTCTCAGAGGTTTGCAAGGAAATATTCTGTGAAATCCAACTGCTCATTCTGCTTACACTTAAAGTAAATAAAAAAGTCATTGTAGTAATGGATAATTACTATTGTGGAGGAAAAGGGAAGCTATAATATGTATGGTTCATGTACTCATTTATTTGTCAATATTTACCTTTTAAAGTTTGCAAGGTTACAAGTTGTTAAAAGTCTCAGAGGTTTGCAAGGAAATATTCTGTGAAATCCAACTGCTCATTCTGCTTACACTTAAAGTAAATAAAAAAGTCATTGTAGTAATGGATAATTACTATTGTGGAGGAAAAGGGAAGCTATAATATGTATGGTTCATGTACTCATTTATTTGTCAATATTTACCTTTTAAAGTTTGCAAGGTTACAAATTGCATAAACCAGA
>NW_008667485.1:36438-41861 GCF_000695815.1 Acanthisitta chloris | reverse complement strand
AAGTTTTGGGGATGTGGGTAAAATCTGAATGTGGTTGAGTTAGCCAGTGTGATAAGTGGCTCAGCACTTTGCTGCCTTTCCTGTGTTCTCAGGGAAATGAGAACTGAATGCACTAAGGGATAAATTCTTTGGCTGTGCCCTTTGGTAATGGAAAAGGAGGATCTTCTCTATCTCAGTTGCATGAAAGGTATTTGGAAGGCAGAAAACGGTAGTTTCCCCATGTAATTAGTGGTAAAAATTGGCATGACTACTAATGTATGCAAGCAGATGCTTTAACACTTTGCAGAACTAAAGACACTTGAGCATCTTATGGGATTGAGCCAGAAGTAAGGTCATCCAGATGAAAAACACTGGACCTGGTTCATGTTTTCCACATGCTATATATTCAACTGAAAGTTCTCATTTATGTATGAGAATAGGTTTTTTGTAGTATTATGAAAAATACTTTCTATCTACAGCAATACCAGCTTCTTATTTATTAAATGTTGCATATCTATTTTACTATTAATATTTTAAATAAATTAGATATGGGAAAAAAGTACCGTTCTGGTTTTGGTTCGTCAGTTTTACTCAGATTCTCAGTGTCACAGTGTAAAAGAATTGTGACAAACTTCATTCCTATTTGATGGATGAATGGTAGCTAGAAGGAATGTAATAGTGTTTAGTTCTTTTTCCCCTCAGACTACCAAAGCAAGTGTTGTCTTTATAAGGGACTGTATTCAGAACCATAAAGAAAGATAAACTTTTTTTTTATGCCATTTGAGAGTCCTGTAGGAAACTGGTGGAGCTAGCAATTCAGAATTGTAAAGATGAGGAAGAATACTTAGGAGAGTAATGAGAACTGAGTTCAGTGCTGGCTTGCAACTTGTTTAGTTATCCCTTCCGATAAGAGGTAATCTTAGAATACTGGTTCGACATGCAACAAGAAAACAGATTCTCCACATCTGCCTCTTGGGGACATCTTCAGCTGTCTTCAAAACTAGCTGGTGTTGGGCAACACTGGATACAGAATAATGCAGCATTAGGCCTTACCTCTAATTCTGTTTGCTATGGTATAGAAGATGGCTGTTACTTATAAAGTAGCGTAATCTTCTCATCAAGACTGTTGAAGGGAAAGGAAGCCATGTGTCAGAACCACATGGAACTGGAAGGCCATGGCTGCTGCTACTTTTTCAGTATTTGCTCCCCCTGAGGAGCCATCAGATGCTTGTTCCCTGTGTTTTTCTGTGTCTATGTCTGTACTACCTGGGAAGACAATATGAGGGAGTGCAATGAGCCCATTGAATCCTTGGCTGAGTGGTGCAACATGCCACATCTACCCTGTGTTGCACACAGCCTAGACTTCCACCTTGGGGGATCCTTTTAAGTCTACTTCAGGCCGATGGGCAATTTTTTGTCTGTATGGTTGATTTGTTTATTCAATTTATCAAAACAAAAGAAGCTGAGTCTCAGGCTATCCTAATTCTGTCATAGCATGACTTTAAGGGAGGAGTGAAGTGTATCGGGGTGCCTTGAAGGGGACCATGCAGCAAATAATCCTGACAACTGTGCATGGATCTCTCTTCAGAGGAAGTTAGGACACTTTAGAAGGGATCATGGGAGAGAGGTAGATTAAGTTCAGTAATGAGGATCAGGAAAAAAAGATTCCGGGCAAATAGAAGAGGGAATGCAAATGGACAGCACCATTATACTTGCAGAACAATTTTTCTTATATTGCTGTTTTCTTTGAGAAAAAAAGCGAAGAAAGCCACAAGACCTTGTAGCAGAACCTTTTCAGGAGATATGTGAATATCCTGACTTGCCCTGAGCTTTTCAGGTTTAATTTACATTGGCTGTTTTGGGTAAGGGAGGAGGGATTGGGCTTAAAGGTGTCTTTTAATAATATTTTCAGGATGGAATAAAGCTCTTAAGTTCAAAAGATCAAATATTTTTCCTCTGTTTCGAAGTCATGTCAGATTTTTCAGCTGTATCCTTCCCCCCATTATTTTTTTCTCTCAAAAACTCCCTCAGAAGAACCTAGATTTTCCAAAACACATGCCCATATGCCTTTTCTTTTTGTGTATAAATTGGCTGAACACTTCAGTTCTCTTTTCAGTGTGTGCATTCTTCATCTGGAACATAGCAAACTCTAAATCTATGGGCATCACACTTGGGGAAAAAAAGCTTTAGGTATCCTTCAAAGGTATCACATTTATTCTGGATTATTTTGAGTAGTCTTTTGTCCTTCTGTGTTAAGGCTTGACAAATTGGAGTGCCTTTAAAATCACCTCCACAAACTGTCTTTTCTCCAAAAATGGGGAGTATTCTCTCTGCTCTCTGAATGCTGCAGGTTGTTATGGGTGAGATTTACGGAGAAAATATTCTTGCCCTTGTAGTTTCTTCATCTGTGGCTCCAGTGTCCCAGGGCTGTTCCTAAAAAAGCCAATTCTTGTCCTCAGTCAGCTGTTTGGCAATAATGTTTCATTTTCCTGTGAAGGCAATAGCCATTTACCAAGGTCTTTTCCTGACCTGGGAATACTTGAAATTGTATAAGTGGTTTCAATTCCAATGAAGACAATAGGTGTTTTGGTGTGCTTTGGCACCAGCTTCAAGAGAACCAAACTGAACCCAATCCTTCTGCAAGCAGGCTCAATTAGCAAATGAAAATTTACTGAAAATAAAATGTATTAGATCTTGTATGAAGGTGTTGGATGTTGTTCATATAAAATAAACATAATTTTTTCTACCTTTTTAATAAGATTCAACCTTTTTCTTAATTATTCTTGGGCTTTCATCAGCATTCAGATCTTGAAACTGACTGTTTAGAACATGAAAGCTGTGTTTGTTGTTTTCATCTCTGAATACTCTGGTTTTTTTTACTTTCCTCACTTTCCTGAAAAAAATTCTGCTATACAAACAGTTTTCATGAACTGTCTTCTTAAGTCTTTGCTGAAAGACAAACTGTAGTGAAAAACATGTTTGTTTATGATGTCTGCTGCTTTGTGAACAGGTGAGCAAAAGTCAGAATGCATGACCAGAAAAAAATTAGGTTTATTTTTGGTACTCTGTGTGTGTCTGCACAGAAATTGGAGGGGTCTTGGTGCAATTAATATGCTTGAGGAGAGGAATCAAAAAGTCAAAAGGAAAGAGGTTCCTCTGTGCTTTAGTGGTTGCTGTAAATCTTTCTTTGCAGTTCGTCTTTTTGTAAAAGCTGAAAATTTTTCCTGTAGCATGCAGAAGCTCCAGAAGTAGGCAGAAGGCCTGCAGGAAATCATGCTTCTGACTTGACATACTTTGTTGAGAGGAAGACCTGGTTGGGAGAGAAGAATCAAACACAGCTTTTTGTTATGGATATTTTTTTCCCTGTTGCTCAGTCTGTATCTGAGCTCATAACATTTTCAGTTTCCTTGATCTTGATTTATTTATTTATTTTAATCTTCATTTTTCTCTGTGAGTATTACAAAGGTCAGGATCGAAGCTTTGCAGTAAGGAAACATACAGGAGTACTTTTGTTGCTGTGTGTGGCATACATACAGTGTGCTTATATAACCCTCCCTCAAAGAATATTAATCC
The DNA here is from genome assembly GCF_000695815.1 of Acanthisitta chloris. NCBI lineage: Eukaryota > Metazoa > Chordata > Aves > Passeriformes > Acanthisittidae > Acanthisitta > Acanthisitta chloris. Next base: position 38,309 of record NW_008667485.1, on the reverse strand, counting down.
AGAACTTTTCATAAGCAAATAATGCCCCCAAAGATACTTCAGAATCAAAAACGTAACCAAATTTTTCTTCTGTATTATTTAATCCCATGATCTTGATGAGAGTTCAAACCATCCAGATTGTTACATGCTTGCTCTACTAAAGTTTAAGCATGCAAGTAGCAAAAGTACAAGTCAGTGTTCATAACTGCATTCACCTGTTTTTGAATGTTAAATAAATGTGTGCTGTGCCCACCTCCATGCTCAACTTGAGGCAATTATACTATGTGCATGTTTGTATCTAATCCACCAGTGAAGTAAGGTAATTCTGTTGAAAGTGGCAGAGTTTCTTCTACCTTTGCCTACAGTGGATTAAAGGTTTTTCACCTTAATATGCATTTTTTTCTACATAATCTAACCACATAGACCAAATGGACATAGTATTATTATCTATAAGATGAATGAAGAGCATCTAACACCATGCTGCTTGTTATCAAGTTTTGCAAGCTTGTTCTGATTGATATTTCTTTTGCATACAGAAAAAAATATGGAATAAGAAAAATCACTTGCACTGAGAAAAGTAGTGTAATTGAATTTTGAACATTGATTTCTGAGTGTACAAAAAAGGGGACAACTCAAGCAGTAAATTGCAGGAGGAAGGAAAGTGTACAGTGCCTTTAAGAAGCAGGTGTTTGCTGTGAAGTTCACTGTGCATACAAATGTGCTTGCATTTTGAGGCTGGTTAGGAACAGTTACGGGGGAACAGGAAACCTGACCAGTCTGATACTGCCTTCTTCTATTCAGTACAGCCTTGAAAAAATGGGGGAAAAGTAGCGCAGGGAAAAACATGATTTTTCTTAGCTCTTTAAAGTCTGAAGCATGAGGGGGAACCAGAAGTATGATTTAAAGGGAATTGCAGTAGTGGCTGTATACACAAAGGAAGCCTTGAGCTCTGTCAGGAGCACTAGCCATTTTCAATCTGGAAGGAGGAACTGAACACTTATTTAAACAATGCCTTGGACTCTATTAGTTTATGCTCCAGCATTCATAGTACATATAGATTCAGGTTATTTTTCAAGTGTACAGCTGTTTCCACCCACAAAACATCTGGGCTGAAGTTTTCGTAGAGTGGCACATCGTTTTAGTTGTGATAGCACTTGAGCACGGTGATAAAGCATCAAAGTGTTCCACAACCAGCTAAGGCAGGAGCAGTCCATGCCTCAAAGATCTGGTCTAGGGCTGCAGGAATACACAGCTGAGTAAATTGGCATGTAGGGAAGAGGGGCAGATTAGGACGGAGGAGAAAACAGGCCAAGTTGTCAGTTCAGGGAATATTGTGTCAAGTGGTAGAATAGCAGATTAGTCTGGGGCTGTTGCTCTGGTAGTAAATATTTGCAGAATCCTGCTGTGAGTAAATTGCAGCAGGCATCTGCTACAAATTACGAGCATGTATTATGGGTAGCTCTGGCTGATGCATTTCCAGTTTTTGTATGGCTGTCATGATTTTGGTTAAGGGTGTTCTGTTTTTGTTGCAAAAAAATTATAAAGGTAAACCAGCATGGAAACAGTGTATATCAATACACATAATGTTGTACTTTCCTAATTTATCCTTTTCTTGAGTGAGAAAACCAGTAGGGTTAATTAACAGGTTAGCATTAGCAGCTCTGGACCACCCTTGCCTGGGGCAGGCTGGGAGGGAGGGAGAGAGGTATACTGTGGTTCCAGGAGCAGTGTGAGCAGAGGTCTAGCAGGTAATTTCACAGTAAGTGACTGTGAAAAGTAAGTAACTGACCTTATCAAAATTCAGAACCCACAATCTATCAAACCCATTTGATCATCCCATCAGCCCTGCCAGCCCATCAAACCCCCAAACTCAAGACTTTGTTTGCATGCAA
>NW_008667485.1:30302-36114 GCF_000695815.1 Acanthisitta chloris | reverse complement strand
CCCCCCCCCCCCTTAATCTACTTCATTTAGATAGAAGGCTGAATCTGCTTAAAAGGATTTTTTATTTTGAACAAAGGTTTGTTCTGGTTTTGTGTTCTTGTTTCAGTGGGGAATTATATCCTCCAGTGACACTTGATTAAGCCCAAATAAGTCATGTCAGTGGTTAGAATTTAGTCATCTCACACACATTCTTCTACAGAAGAAAAAAGAATGCTCTCCTGTGTTGAATTATCTCAAATTTAACTTAAGCAATAGTGTATCAAAGCAAGTAAAATTCAGGTCAAGCAGAAAAAAATTAAATATTAAATATTAAAAAAAAGAAATTGGAAGGATCTGATTTTGACAAGGAAGATCCTGTTAATTTCAGTGGGGATTATTTTCTATCCATAATCATAGGCAGGATTGCAATTGTACACAGAAGACTTGGGCATGATACTTATTTTCCAAAGTATTCAGGTGCTTGCGTAAGAAAGCTTGTACTTGGCACTCAGGTAACTGAAAAAATGTCTCAAGGACTGAATTACCTGTTACAGAGTAAATATCAGTAGAACAATATCACTTTCATTGAGGTACATACTGTATGAGAGCTAGACCCATGAGCTGAGGCTGGGAAGCAGCATTTTAGCCTTATGAGTTGGCATTTTCTTAACTCAGTGCTAGAAACAGAAGATAGAGAATTTTGTGCTGTTGAGCCTGTATTTTTAATAAACAAACAATCCCAGATAATTACATGTGGATTTAGCAGTTTTAAGGTACAGCTGCTGCTGATAGAGGGAAATGTTTGCCTCTAAGCAATGCTGCAATCCTTTGCATAGGAAGATATTAAAACTGTATTTCAAAAGGAAAGTTTGGTTGTCACAGAGTCATTTGTGTAATGGCATAGAGCTGAAGATTCTGTGATTCAGGCAGGTTTTGATACCCTATCTAAAATTAAGTTCTCCAGAGGGACTATGGTATCTAAATATTTTACGTGCACGCTGTATTTGTGAGCTCTGCTGATTCTTACGAGTTTCTATGGAAAGTTTTGGGCATGTTATCAACCTGGTAAGTGTTCAGTTTGGTAGCTATCTACATGTATGAATAGCAAATATTCCGTAATTCAGTTTATTTTAGGTTGCAGTAAGAGGATTTAGTTGCATTACCTTTCATCTACTGTTGGCTAAGAGCCTTCACAGGTAGTGGTAGTGGAAGTTCTGCACACAGAGTTATCTTGAAAGGACTCTGATTTCTCTGGAAAGCTTCAATTCTGCAACACTACAGTCTGATTCTTATAGTAGATTTCACATTGGTATTTTCATCAATTCAAAGTCTTGAATTTCTTTCTTGCTTTCTTTTAAAATAACTTGAACTTTCTGCTGTCGTGGTTGCAGAGAGGAACTCAAAAGCATGAATCCTGCTGATTCCTAAAACCAGTAAGCCTGCATATTTCTGTGAGTAACCTCAGAATTAAAGCAAGTGTTATGATTTTTTTCCCCCATTGAAAGTAAAATCATAATTTCTCAATTGCTAGGATTGCTTCTGTAGAACAACAGGGGTAGATGAGAATCAGATGAGTAGGATATATAGCCATTTTTTAGTGAATTACATTACGTGAGGGCATGGTCACAAATACGTGGTTCATTCTTTACAGATCCTTTTAGTGTGATCTGTTTTTTAAAACCTCAACTAAAGGAGCCTCCCAGGAGCTCAACTGCAGTCCTTTGTTACTCTTCTGGTAGAAAGCTTTCCCTGACATCTCACCAGGGTCACTTTTGTTTTCAGTTAAGCTGCTTTCATGTTTTCCTAACTTCAGTGTGTCTGTGCATAGAGTACATTTGATTCTTAACCTTTTTTAACATGTTTTTTTAATAGCATTTAGGAGATTTGGTGCTGGGAAATGCTGGAAGCTTTGACTTTGAGCAGGGGCAGACACCCAGACAATTGTCTGACAACCATGATGTGAGGGGGTTATATGAATATGGAACATGGAGATGTATGCAAACCTCTTCTACTGCCATCTGCTATTCACATAACTAAGGAAAATATTGGTCCTGTTTTGTATTACCTTAGCTGCTTCTCTCCTGTCCAATGTTTTTGAGTACCCCCATGACACTCCATCTTTGTTTCTACAGTGTGTCGTCACTGAAATGCTGCTTTGCAGCTCCTGCTTGCCTTTCTTGAACAGTTTTTCTAGTTCTACTATTTCCTTCCTGGATGATAAGGAAAAAGGCCAAAATTCATCTGAGTATCTGTCTTCTCTCCACTCACCTACTTTGGTTTGTTTTTTCACATACTGATAATAGAGAGGAATACAGATATCTTCCATCAAATAGATGACAGTGTGTACCTTACACTTTCCTGACACAAAAGCAAAACACTTTGAGCAGCAATTTCATCAATGGGTAGAAGCTTTTACATAGATTCCCTTTTGCACTGTGTGCAGCAAATTGACTAATGTAATTAGCACATTTTAAACATCATATCCTTTTATGCTTCTTATTTGCGAGGATGAGCTGCAGTGGTCCTTAGGCTGCTGCCTCTAAGGATTATTTTTCTCTTGTGTTTTTCTGAAAGTCTCCATGTAGAGAGGACTTAACTGTGTGACTTGGCAAAAGCTTTGGCAACTTCTTCCTCCCCTGCTCCAAACCACAACACACTTCCCAAACATTTATCAATATCTCTGTGCCTAATGTTGGCTGTCCCTGGAGCTATATCCTTGGCAGAACGTTGCCCGTTCCAAGACAGCTTTAAAATTAACCAGGTTGGGAGCCAGCAGAAATCCAGAAAGAGTGATATGAAGCAGTCTTCTGAAGAAGATGACAGGGAGACTGGAAACTGGTAAGATTAGTCTGCTGGCCAAAACCTTGAGATGGTATGTAAATGAGGAGAGTGCAGTTCTTGTTTGTACTAGTCTAACTCCCTTGGAATCTCTGGGCTTCATGTCTGTGGATTTAAGAAAGGGGTAAATTACTAAATTATATTCCTTTGGGGGGGGTGGTTTGTTTCATTATATTGACTTTATGTTTTGGGAGTTAGGTATTAGTAGTTATATTTTTTACAGTCCCTACCACAGGAAACTACAGTATTTTAGCATTCTCTTTGTGTCTGATCTGTGTAAGTGATGGTGATTGTAATAGAGCAAAAGGGGCAAGTGACATGAGGGGAAATAAGCACTGCAGTGTGAGATGTACATTTTATATTTTAATTAAAATCAGTCTTATCAGATAAAGGTCCTTCTATCAGATACAAATTGTCATACAGTTCTTTGTCAGAAAATCCAAGAGGACTCTGAAGACTGGAATAGTGTTCAGGCAAAAGTTGTGATTTTATGTAACCTCAAGTAACAGTGGTTGACCTAAACCCAAAAACAGAAGCAGAGAAAAAAACCCCAAACCTTACCACCAGCTCTGGCAACTTCCTGACCCCTCCTCCCCTTAAAAAATGCCTTCAGCCATAGACAGATCTATTTGTCTGCAGAATTAATTTTAAAATTAAAGTTTGTTGGCTTTGTTTCATGCATCTGATTTTTATAATTTCCACAGCACTGTTGCACTTAGTGTCCCTTCCCATTTTTAAGCGTTTGTATGAATTTACTTCCCAAAGGTAAAACTCACAATTTTAGAAAACTCATGGTTTCTAGGAGAGCCCTTTGCTTCCAGGCAGCTAGTGACAGGACAAGAGGACAGTGCCTCAAGCTGTTCCAGGCTGGATATCAGGAAGAATTTCTTTATGGGAAGGGTTGTTAAGCATTGGAACACAAGTACCGAGGTGGGTGGTGGAGTCACTACCCTTGGAGATGTTCAAGAAATAACTGGACATGGCACTTAGTGCTGTGATCTAGGTGACAAGGTGGTGATTGGTCAAAGGTTGGACTTGATGGCCTTGAAGGTCTTTTCCAAGCTAAATGATTCTATGATTTTCTAATTCCAGGAATTTCCTTGAAGTGAACTCATATCATGCACAAGCAAAGCTACCTGAAATTTGGTCTCAGGTTTTGAAGAAGCTATTTATAGTGGCTTCTTATTAGGCAGTTCTCATCTTTCATATTTGAAAAGGTCTTGGCTGGCTGGAATGCTTGTCTTCAGGGACAGCCTGTTTTGAGCTACATACATGATGCATTTCCTGTGGAGGAAGTGTACCTTCAATCTCAGCTCTGGCATTGCAGTTGAATTTTTGACATCTGACCCCTTTTTCTAGGATCCAGAAGTCCTGAGTGCAGCAGAAATAGGAATGACACAGCAGACGTAATGGTTCTTTCCATTCATGCTTTTTCTTGCCTAGAATTGCTAGTATTTTTGTCTGTGGCTGTGGAGACAGGAAGGGCAGGAGATATGCTAAAAAGACCTTTGTAAAACTATTCATGCTCAACCAAATTAACAGAAAAATGTTTTTGATTAAGACAGTATGTGTTTCTTGAGCTCTATCATAATTACAGCTGCATGATTCTCCTCTCCTGACTTGGCCCAGCCCTATGTAAGGTAGCCTGAGGTCTACTTTAATTTACCCCACTTGGCAGTGATTTCTGAGGAGTTGTGTGCCACCTGGCTTTAGCTAGAACAAGGCTTATCCCAGCCACTCCCTTTCCCCACCCTATGAAGGTGCTGTGGGCAGGAGTGTGTGGGAGTTGGATGTCCTGGATCGCAGCCCACCAGGTTGCCCTGAAGTGGGCAGCCCCCAGTGAGGGACTTGCCAAGAGTTTCCACTGTGAGATGTACAAGGTGCAGAGAAGGACTGGACACCCATGGATCTCCTTCAAATACTCCCATATCCCCATGATGAGAGAAGTTTGAATGCTGCTATCCAAAGCCCTGTAATTTTACAGATAGGCATTACAAACTCTGGCTGATGTCAATGTGTTTTATCAAGGACCTTCTCTATATAAAAGCCTTCTTTAAACGACATTGTAGTTTGTAAGTCAAGGACACTAATGTTTTGTCTCTGTGTTCTTTGCACAAATGTTACTTGCATGAGCAAAATAGGAATATTCCAAAGAAAATTTACTTGCCTTAGTTAATTTAAAAAAGATGAGATTATTGTTCATCTTCCTGAAAAGAGTTTTATCATTCTGTTTCACTTAGCTGAGTGTTATCACAAAGCAGAAAAAAGTATGGTTTCTCCTTTTTCCCATATTAACCTTTTCCTTTTAGGTTAACCTCATGTTGCAGTAGACTGTTGTTAGTAAGAGAAAGTTTCACTGTAAAGTTCAACAGACTAATTAGTTGTGAAAAAAAATGCATTATCTATCTGGTTTACAGAATGTGGGCTGGTTTAAGGTGTTAGTGAACTACAGTGTTTTAAGTTGTGTAACTGGAAATCTGAAACTTTGAGTAAATACTGATTGTGAAAATGAATTTTCTGGAGTTGTGAGCATCTGGATATGTGCTGTGCAAATTACCTGCAGGTTTTTGTAACTGCTTTTACTGAATAGTTGCTGAAAATATTAGTCTGAAATTGAATTAAAAATTACACAGTATAAAATGCTTTTCAAAACCTTTTCCTGCCTTTTGTGTGACAGGGGATGCAGTGAAAACATGGGGGGGGGGGGGGAGGGGGAAATCCGTAATCTGAAAAAGTTTGCTAATTATAGTCAAACAAACTCATTATGTAACAGTTTTGACTCTATTTTATACTGTAGTGTCAGCTTGTTCACAAAGTTATATTTCATTTTTTTCTCCTGAACTTTGGTTTCCATCAGCAAATTTGCTCTGGATTAATTGTGTGATGTTACAACAGAGAAATTGTGATGATGCATTTTTGGTAAAGCAAAATAATTGATTTAATTGGTATTATATTGAAGCTCTGTGCTTGACTGTGCAGTATTTGGTGAAAAAAG
>NW_008667485.1:22666-30210 GCF_000695815.1 Acanthisitta chloris | reverse complement strand
AAGCTGTTTGCCATCATGCATAAAAATGTTGAATTACATGTCCCTGTTTCTTTAATATTGTTTCCTTTGACTTGTCAAGATAAGTAGTTTGCTTGGTGGGCTGTTCATAGTGGAGTCATAATAAAGCGTTTGCAGTTTGTAATTAAGCTGAATAACTTAATGGTGGCAGTTCAGTTATGTTAAATCATTTTTTCCTCATTTTGAGGAATTAGTATCCTGAAAGACCAGCACTAATTGCTGGTTTTTCCTGAGTCAGAAGTGTTAGAAGTAGCAATTCTTGGTAGATAAACAAGTGAAGCACTAATATGTGTGTGTATACAGATCATAGATATGTGTGTGTATAATTTTTATATACTATATATAAAAGCATATACAATATATAAAAGTATACATGCAATTTGTATTTGCATCTTTCTCTCTGTCTGTCTACCTAAAAAAGTACTTGCCAGAGCCATTTTCCAGGAGACTAGTGTCTGAAGAGTGCAGGCCAATGGTATCTTGGGGTGCATTCAAAAGAGCATTGTCAGCAGGTCAAGGGAGATGATCCTGCCCCTCTAATTGGCTCTTATGAAGCCATATCTGGGGTACTGTGTCCAGTTCTGGGGTCCTCAGTACAAGGGGGACATGGAGCTCCTGGAGCAGGTCCAGCAGAGGGCAAGAAAGATGATTAAGGGACAAGACCCTCTCCCTTACGCTAAGGGAGCTGGGCCTGCTTAGCCCTGAGATGAAAGGTTTCATCAGTCTATATAAGTGGGAGAGTGTCAAGAGGATGGAGTCAGGCTCTTCTTGGTGATGCCAAGCAATAGTGCAACAGGCAGAAACTGATGCACAAAAAGTCTCACCTGACTATGAGAAAGAACTTCTTTACTGTGCGAGTCAATGCACACTGGAACAGGTTGCCCAGGGAGGTTGTGGATTCTCCCCCACTGGAGATATTTAAGAACCATCTGGATGCAATCCTGTGCCATGTGGTCTAGCACAACCCTGCTTGAGCTGGAAGGATGGACCAGATGGCCCACTGTGGTTCCTTCCCCCCTAACCCATTCTGTGATTGTAGATGTACATTGTTAACACTGACATGTATTTCCAGGTATTACTGCCTATGACACGGGAAAACAAGGTGTCAGGAAAATCAGGGCAGTGTATTGCTTGTCCCAGTGCCATAAACCTTCACAATAACAGGGAGCATGAGATCTCCCTGGAAGCAAAGAGGTAATTTCATTTTGGTTTGCTGAATGGTGTTTACAGTGCATTGCCTGAGTAGTCCAGGTGTGTTTTTGTGGTTTATTTATATGTGATGCTGTGTTCTGAGTAGACATGGGGCCAGACTGGGAAGCCTTTGGATATGATCTGAATATTCCCATAGTTTCCAGAAATATAATGTTTAGAAATGAGCTTATAGCTGTTATCTGGTCTTCAAAATAGTTTGTGGGCTTGTGAAGAAAATAGTAGTAGTAATACTGCTGGTTCATGACAGATTTTGTGGAGCATCACTGTGGAAATAATCTGTCTTGACATGACTGCAGGGTGCCAGTCATGGTTTCATAAAGCCAGGTATGGTTCTGACAGTGTCACAAATGAACATAGACTTGGCCAGTTTTTAAAAGTGAATCAACAACAATTCTCAACAGCATGTCTGGGTCTGTTTCGGAGAATTTTAGAGGTTACCAACATGTTAATAACTTTCTGGCAGAGCAATTAAATTTTATCCTTTGCCCCTACTTGGGCCAACAGGTACTGCTGAACAGCCTCTGTTTTTAGATCACTTCTCACAACTGACTCTGTCCTGTATTCTGTTTGTCAGATACTAAGCCAGCTTATCCTTTCCCCTGTGTAACAGCAACAAGCTATGGAGTAGGTAGGCACTGAAGAAGGCATGGGATTTTTACCTTGCAGGTGATAAATAGTATGATGGGAATAAAAAGCTGATACAGGCTGTGTGCTGCATACTTCACCAGCATTAGAGTGTTCTTTAATTAGACTTACATGCAGTACCCAAGGTGTACTAAAATGATGCTTTTAAAACCTGGTGTGTATAAACTACAGAATAAATTTCTGTCTGACAGACAATTTTCTGAGTTTTTTAGCAGTGCGCTTTGGTTGCTGTTTGGTTCCTATTTCATCCCCGTGGCTTTCTTACCTTTTCCCTTTTATTCTGTTTTCATTAGGTGTTGTGGGTGTGTGTGTGGTTTTTTTTGTCCCGTCTCCTTGGTTGTTTGTGCATGCTTGTTAGGTATGGTCTTTCTCGCCGTGGTGGCTCTGCAGAACCAACAATTTCACAATGCTGAAAACAGACCTCAGCTGCTGTGTGTTATGTTTCTTATCAGTATATGAAGCCTAATGCATGACTACTTTCAGTACAGCTTGAGATCTTTTGGTCTCAGGCATATGGTTTTCAAGCAGGAGTTCATTTTCTCATTCACTCAGCCAGAGAAATCCCACAGAAGGGTGCTCTTCATTTTGGTCCTTTCAAAATGCATCCATGCCTGGTATTAAGCTTCACATAAGAGGAGTCATCAGTGTAACTGTGTTGGTTGAAAACAGCTAATACTGAGTGCATTGCTTCTGTTTCTAGGGCTTCCCAACTGAGTGTGGCTTACCTGTCAGGTGTGTATCTGCAAGGTGAAAGAGAGAGGGTTGCTTTCTTACCAGTTGGTCAGAATTGTTTGGAAGGAACTTAGAGGGGATGGCAGTTAACAAAACCAAACCCCTTTAATTAATCCAACTGGCATTTGTATAATTAGTTTCCATTCAGTTTTAAAAACATCCATTCACTTCCTGGTTTTTCATTTTGAAAAGGGGAACTGAAAGATGATTTTTAAGTATCAATCATCTATTTTTTGTATAGTTAAATCAGTCATGGCAAATTAAGTTGCTTATGCGGCTTGCATATGTAAGTCAAAGTGTGACACTTGAAATCTCAGAGTACTTTGTGTCAGACTCAAAAAAGTAACCATGAACAGGGAGTTTGTGGGTTCTGGTATTACACAGAGGTGTAATAAAGGTGAGTGAAATACAGATACAGACCCTTGTCTGAAAAGGTGAAGTCTGCAAATATCAGCTCAGAAATTGCTTCTGTTTATTTCATGTAAAGAATTTAGTAGTTCTTTACATTCTTTAAAAGAGCAGTATCCATAAAAAGAAAATGCAGTGCCTTTTATGGCAGGTGGTGTCAAATTGAAGCAAAAACCTCCCATCACTGTGAAGGAAAAGGATTTTGCTTCTGCTTTAAGTGCTAACGTCGACGTCGCTTCAAATCTGGAGCAATCATTATGTAAAATTGCCCATCCTTTAGCTCATTCTTGCAGGCTTATATAGTTTCAATAACCTGCAGAGACAGATATGGCAGAGCAGCCTGTCTGGCAAAAGAACACCAAGAACGCTAAGTGCTTAAAAATTAGCATTCATCTTCTTTCAGACAAAATGCATTTGAATATTCCTTTTTACCTAGAATGAAATGATTGTTTTCTTGAGCTGCTGTCATGTTTGTTCTATTATTTTGCCCTTCATTTAATCAATCTTAGAGCCTCAGGATATCTACTGACATAGCAATTGCAACGGAATATAGAAGTAATTTTTCCAGCCCATTCACGTTGTTTCTGCTTTTTATCAAACAACATTTGAATGCAGTACTGCTTTCTTGCTTTAAAAGACTAATGAGGGGATGTAGTCTGCTGGAAATAGAGAATGATATGTGATATTGAAGTGAGAGAGGGGTATGAAGTGACCTAGTGTATTTACTGAGTAATAATCCATATTCTTTGTATGATATGCAATATAGCTATGACATATAGCCCAACAGGTGGTATAAGTTTAATGTAAAATTTAGCTTAGCTTTTCTCATGAGAGACCCCCAGAACTTTCTGTAGGTTCTGCTGATGTCTTATCCAGTGAGAAAATCTGACCATCACCAGAACCAATACTTCGATTTAGGGGAAGTAGAGTTTTCCCAGCCTGTAGTGTCTTGTCACCCCTTCTGGACAGGAAAAAAATAATTTACTACTCCAACACCGAAATTTAGCTTCAGGGTGGTACTGCCCTGTGCTACTCCCCTCTGACATGATAATGTTCCTCTGGATCCTTAGCATTGCTATTCAGGAGGATTATGAAGGGTTTGCCTGGAAATTAGACCTTCTGCTTCCCCAAGGAAAGGAGCATTGGGAATGAATAGTGATGTAGGCTATCCATGGTCATACCAGTGAAATGAGACTTAAACTATGAGAAACACTTGTGCTTTGGCTAACGATGTGTTTAACAGAGCATGTGTATATCCACTATTTCTCCACTTCCCTCTGTCTTTTTCCTGGTCTACTCCAGTACTGTAATGTACCCACACCCACATAAATGCATTCTACATCCTTGTCTCCCCCTACCATGAGCACATAGTGCTTCACATAGACATGTACAAGCAGAGTGCAGCGGGAGAGAAGCAGGTGCATGTTGCAGGACAGTACTGAGCAGGAGGGGAGGGTTCAGGAGGGTCTGCTAGATTCTGCTGTCAGTGGAGAAGAGGTGGGAAGGGAAGGCAGAGATGTGAGCAAGGGTGAAAGGGGAGTGAGCACCTTGTGTGCAAGGGAAGTGGTAAGACACAGGTGAAGGGGAATAATACCTAGTGTGTGGTGAAAGCCATTTATCTTAGTATGTGTGGTGCATGATACCTGCTAATAGAAAACATATCCTGTGAAATGCCCTCAAACAAAGAATGTTCTGCAGCTCAGTGTGATTGATGTCCATTAGCAGAACAAGAAGTCAGGGGGTTTGTTGTTTCTCGTGCTGGTGGATGAATGCAGCTGGTAATGCTCTGAGGAAACTGGTAAGATGAGCACTTGAATTAAGTGTCCAGGCTTCGAAATATATGTGTGTTTGATGTATTTGTAGACAGCCATAGATCCTTCATTGGATCCATGATCAGTAATTAGAGTAGGTACATGCTTCATTTTGGGGTGATATCTTGTTAGCAGCCCTGACGCAGAAATTATTCTGTCTTCATTAGCTGGTGATAATTTAAGTATGTGCAGTTCTGCTTTTCAAGAAATCTGTGCTCAATTTTTAGAAAAGCAATGATGAGAAGGTAAGGTTTTGAATTAACAATTACTGTATCACCTGTTATGTTGTTCAACATGTTTGTAACTGTTCTGTTACTTTTGTTTAAATGTTTAGTGAAAATTTGTGTAGATAACTTTCATCCAGTTGAGCTTACTCTGTCTTTGGTTTTTAAAAAGCTACCTGTCAGGTATCTTGTGTCTCTTGTACTGATATTAGGAGGCACAGACCAAGTCATCCCTTTTTTTGGGTTTTGTTTTGGTTGTGGGTTGTTTTTTTTTTTTTCTGGGTGTTTGGTTTTGTATTTTCTATTGTTTAAATCTCCATCTGAATAATTTTTGATTTCTTGAAGTATAGAGACAAAGAACTAGCTATGTTTCTTCAACTGTAGGAATGTGTTGCCACATTCATACCCAGATACCTGGAACAGAAGTTCATGGGAATGTGATATTCTCGCCCTGCCCCTGCTTAATAACTGTATCACTGTGATCTCACATTCAATTGTTTATTTCATGGTGATGTCCAAGTTCTGTTCAGGGCTGCAGCTCTTCAGGACACAAACCTTACTTCATAAAGTTGGTGTATTTTACTTCTTAAAGATTTTTTTTTTTTTGCACTTGTTAGAGTGCAAGCTTTCAGAGAGCCTGTCTTACCAAGTGACTCTGGTTATTTTTGCCAATAACAGGCTTGTGTCATTATTTGTTACATTAGTAGTTTTTGGAATGTTTACATATTTTACTAGGGTGGCTTTATACTGTCTTACAGGTCATGGAAAAACTGTTGCAAAACCCTGCTTGAACTTGGAAGACAGTTCCTTACTAAAAATTGTATATTGGGATCTATAATTCACAACATTTCTATTTAATTTAATTACTAGTTTGTTGGTATTTTTTATATTGTTACTTTAAAACATTATTTAGGGTAGTTTTACTTCCTGTAACTGCTAGACATCTCCAGCACAGTGCTGCAGTTTTAACAGGCTTCAAATTTTGAGTGTGTGTGTGTAAACCAGATCCCTATCATAATGGCCATTTATTTTATACAAAGGAAATTGTTGATCTTATTTTCTCCTGACTGTGGTTAATTATGTTGGGGAAGGAAATGTTACATATGAAATTTCTGGTGCGAGAGCTGAAAGAGTCTTTCCCCTTCCCACCCTCCAGAATCACATTACTGGGTGCTACCATCAGACTCTAAAAGGCTTATTCTATAATCTATTTGCACAACTGTAATGGGTTTACATGGCAAGGTTATCGGAGCAGGGGTCTGCAGGGATGGTCTCTATGAGAGGAGCAGGGGAAAAGTAAAAAGGATGGAGTGTCAGAGAGGAGTTACTGTGAGTGGATTGAGCACAACCCCTATTGCCCACCCCTCTGTACTGCCTGGGGAGAGGAGGAGGTAGAGGTTTCAAAAATGAAGTGAAAATGAGCCTGGGAATAGCAGAGGGAAGATTTTTTAAGTTCTGTTGTTGTTTCTCTTATTTGTAATTGGCAGTAAATTAAATCACCTTTTCCCAAGTTGGGTCTGTTTTGCCCATGACAGGAACTGATGAGTGATCTCCCTGTCTCTATCTTGACCTATGAGCTTTTAATCTTGTTTTCTGCCTTTGTCCAGTTGAGGTGGGGAAGTGAGAGAGCAGCTGGGTTGGCATCTGGAAGCAAGCCAAGTCTAGTCACTATAACAATAAAGAGTTCTAACTAAAAAGAAGTCTAGTCTCCATGAATTAGAACAATAATGTTATTGTAAAAGGTTATGATAATGTTGCCCATATTAAGAAAGAATTATATCAGACAAATGGATATATTTTTAAAAATTGTCATAGATGTGCTTAGCAATGATCATAGTAAATGACTGCTCTCCCTCCCAAGATGTACCATTGAGTTGATGCATTTTATTTTATTCTGCCACTGTCTGTAGTACAAAAATACTTACCTGTCTTTAAAAAACATATTAGTTATAAGAGCTATTTGTGCTTGTTTTAATCATCTTTAGTTTTATTTTGTTGCTTTTAATGCATTTTCAAATAAATCCTTAGTTTGTCTGCAGAAGGAATAGATTGTTGACACTTCTGATGATTTAATTATTTAAGGTTTTATAAGACATTGTAGACTTGATGTAAAATAGCTACTCTTCTGTGTTTTTTAGTATTGGTGCATTATAATACTATTCTTTGCTTACTGAAAAGCTAAAAAAAAAAGGAAAAAAAAAAGAAAAATAAGAAATGCCAATACTGATGGAAGAACTTCGTAATTTTTTCTTACTGCATGCTCCAGTCAGTGGATTTTGGAACAGTATGTGAGAGATTTATGCTGATAATTAATTACTGATAATGTATTTTGGGATGTGACCAATATGAAGATTTTAAAACTCTGAAGAGCAGAGGGTAGTGAATTAATGTATGGAGAAAATTTAGTACCTTTTAAGTTGTGTTTGTATTTATCTACTACCATCTTGAATATTATAGAATATCCTGAGTTGGAAGGGAGCCAAAAGGGTCATGG
>NW_008667485.1:7576-22622 GCF_000695815.1 Acanthisitta chloris | reverse complement strand
ATCACACCATGTGCCTGAGAGTGTTGTCCAAATGCTTCTTGAACTCTGGCAAGCTTGGTGTTGTGACCACTTCCCTGGGGAGCCTGTTCCAGTGCCCAGTCACTGCCTGGGTGAGGAACCTTTTCTTTATATCTAATGTAAATCTCCCATGACACAGCTTCATGCCATTCCTTTGGGTTATGTCACTGGTCACCAGAGAGAATAGATCAGTGCCTGCTCTTCTACTGCCACTCGTCAGGAAGCTGTAGACTGCAATGAGGTGTCCCTTCAGTCTCCTTTTCTCCAGGTTGAACCAACCAAGTGACCTCAGCTGCTCCTCATATGGCTTCCCCTCTAGACCAACCTTTTGCCATCTTTATAGCTCTCCTTTCGCCACGCTGCAATAGCTTTAGATCTTTGTTGTATTGTGGTGTCCAAAACTGTGCACAGCGCTTGAGGTGAGGCCACACCAGCACAGAGCAGAGCAGGACAATACCCTCCCTCGACTGGCTGGTGATAAGCCTGCTGCACCCCAGGACAAGGTTGGCCCTCCTGGCTGCCAGGGCACACTAACTCTTATTCAGCCAGCCATCAATGAGGAGCCTCGGGTCCCTTTCTGCAGCACTGCTCTCCAGCATGTCATTCTCTACTCTGTATGTACATCCAGGGTTTCCCTGTCCTAGGTGTAGAATTCGGCACTTGTGTCTGTAAAACTTCATGTGGTTGGTGGTTGCCCAGCCCTGTAATTTGTCAGGATCTATTGACATATCTAATCTACTAAGAGGGACTTGCTTTTTGAGTTTTTGCTGTCTTCTTTTCTAATTCTGTGTTCCACATAGGCTTATTCTTCACTATAACTTTATATACTGTATTAAAATTAAAAGACATAGATATATCATGGGGGCTGTACAGAGTCTGTCTACTTCATTTGTCTGACTGTGGAAGCCTGTGGGATTTTTTTCCTAGTTATTTACTGTCGTGGTAGTTGCAGGAATACAGAGACCATCCATTCAGTGTCTGTATCCTTCAATATAATCTGTTGAAGATTCTTCTTAATAGAACAAAATTTTTCAGTGGCCTTACAACTGAAGTGCATATGTTGAGATCCATTCTGCTACTAAATTGTTGCTAACCATTTACAGTGAAAGAGACTACTTGCATTATTACTGTATGGATAGAGAGCAGCAGGCATGAAGACATCTCCTGGTCTTTCCATGAGGTACATGCACTTGTGAAGCTTGTTTCGTGATCCACAGAGCAGTGTTTTGGTTTTGTATCTTCTTTTACTAATACCATGTATATTTTATCTCAGAATGGAGAATCTATGTTCAAATGCCTTTCTTGACATGGAGTTAGCAGAACAAGACCTGATATTGTGGCTTCGGTTTCATACACAGTCAATATTATGTTTCTCTTTAAAGTGTTGCTTTGATGGTTAAAGGCCAACAAATCAGGAAGGACTTTGGAGTTTACATAATGGTTTTTTTCTCAAAGAAGCTGGAAGATTTTAATTGAAATGCATGTTCACTGTGTCATGGAACCTCCTACGGTGTCTTTTCCTTTCAAAGAGCTAAAATGGCCTGGGATTGATTCACCTGTCCTTCTAGGTGCAAGCACTGGCTGAAGTTAAACTTGCCAAATTTTACATACTAATAATGAGAATTGCTCTTTCCTCTGCTGGGATGCTGACATACCACATGTTAACAGCTTCAGAACTTCCCATGCCAGAGGCAACTGGCAGGCACAGGTGCCTGGCCTTGGCTTCTCAAGCAACAGGTTTGCTGCATATTCCTCAGCCTCAAGGTAGCTCTGTGGGCTGTCAGTATCATATGATCTGGACGAGGGACATGGAGGACTGGTGCATCCTGTGATGCCACTGAGATGAGACCTTATGGGCTGGATTTCAAAGAAATTTGGAGTTCTGAATGAGACAACAGCACTGTATCACCATAAAGGTGAATGAGCCAAAAGTGTTAACAGTCTTTGTTAATGATAGTTTTCTGTAGATCATTTGAAACTTTTGGAAATAAGTTTTTGTGTTTCAAATGTGATCCTTCTGTGGAACCTGCCCGTGGAAAATAGTGAAATTTAAACTAACATGATCCACAGCATAATTTGTGGATTGAGACTTGATTCAGTTCTCCTCTTTTATAGAGGAATTGGACCAATGCCTAATGCAACAGCTTTGAATCAAGGTGTGCTGGAATATCTGTATGGCCTTCAATTATCACAATATTCCTTTCAAAAACAGAGCCTGAGGCTGCAGCACCACAGATTTGGGCTGAAATTTTGAGTGAATTTTCTTTCTAACAGCTTCATAAAGATAGTAAAATGAAGGACCAGTAGGATTAGTATCTTTCTTGTGCATTATTAGCTTGGAAGTCTTACATACTAATTGATTGCACCTATTTAAACCAGTGTAAAGGTGTAACTTGATGAAGGCATCAGGTAGATACCTACCTATATAGCAGAGGTTATGAAACAGTATATTATCTTGGGAGATCAGCTTGGTGTTTTCAGTCATGAAATTACATAAGCTCAAAGTGTTTTCTCACATTTTTCTGTCTAAAATAGCAAACAAAGAAGTATTAGAAATAGAATCACAGAATGTTAAGGGGTTGCAAGGCACCTTAAAGTTCATCTAGTCCCAACCCTCCTTGCACTGGGCAGGGACACCTCCCACTAGACCAAGTTGCTCAAGGCTTTATCTAGACTGGCTTTGAACACTGACAGGGTTGGGGCATCCACAACCTCCCTGGGCAACCTGTTCCAGTGTCTTGCAACCCTCACAGTAGAAAAATCTCTTCCTAATATATAATCTAAACTTCTCCTCTTTCAATTTATACCTATTACTCCCTGTCCTATCACTGCAGTCTCTAAGGGAGAGTCCCTCTCTGTCTTCCCTGTAGGCCCCTTCAGATATTGGATAGTTGCTGTGTTATCTGAAAGACATACAAGTATAAAGTTTTAAGGGATATACTAGCATTAATGTTAAACTTAAAACTTTTAAATGTTAAATTTACAGTTTTGATGGTACCTAACACATTATTAGCTGAGTTAGGATTTGCTTGTTAGAACAAAGAAACATTTCTTGCCTTTGGAAAAAACAACTTTTAACAAACTGTGCTCTAAAATTTAAAAACTAATTAAATTACTTGCAACCATTGTTTTGGAGATGACACATGTTGACTGGAGATGGACCGTGTGATCCTGTATGGTCTGCCTGAGTTTTACAGGCAGATAACACTTGTTTCTCCCCTAGTGAGAAAAGAAAAGGAAAAAGAAAAAAATTCAGATGAAGATACCTCTAATTTGGTATTCAACTTTGCATTTTTTCAGACACCGTCTATTTCATTTCCATATATGAATGAGGAATGAAGAATACTCTT
This sequence comes from Acanthisitta chloris, assembly GCF_000695815.1. Lineage (NCBI taxonomy): Eukaryota > Metazoa > Chordata > Aves > Passeriformes > Acanthisittidae > Acanthisitta > Acanthisitta chloris. The sequence continues at coordinate 19,254 of NW_008667485.1, read as the reverse complement.
AGCTTGAAGAAGAAAAAAATTCTTGCATCTGCAGATTTGGCTGTTTAATGCTTGAGTTGAAAAGCTCTAGTAAGAAAACTGTGTATGCCTTTTGTTATAAATTGCATGTAAGAGATGTTTTCTTTGTCAACCTAATGTTTCAAAAAAATAGCAAATTTGGTTCGTGACATAGATGGCAGAAATTAACAGCTACAGTTCAGTGCTAAGTTCTGACATATCTACTGTATATAATCACAGGGCTCTTTTAAAATTTTTGCCAGTTCATAAGCAGTAATTACTGAAGAGTGAAAGATTGATTTCCAGTTTCTGTTGGGACTGGGTTTCTTTCCTCATCAAGTTAGTAAGTGTAAGCAAATTCAGTGCTTTTCCCAGAGGAAAGTCAAAGCATTGTTCTGTTACAATAGGGGTGATTAGAGCTGGCCCTGTTTAAGCTGTCCAAAGTTTTCTCTTTTCAACAGTAATAATTCATAGTAGTATGCATAGCTAAATTGGTTGAATAAAAACATGAAAGACAAAAGTAAATGTAAGAATTGCAAAGTCAGTCATCTAATGTTATAATTAATGCTAAGCTATCAGATCATGCTGTGCTTGAAATGGCTTGTATATGGGTCACTGAGATGCTTGTGCCATTGTTTCAAAGCGGACTTGTTAGCAGCACAGTAATTTATTGAAAGTAGGCTGCTTGAACTAAGAGTCTTCTGTTAATAATTATTGAAAAGAACTCAAGACAAGTGCTGCTGGCCTCGAGTTTTCTAACTATTCTCTTTAGAAACTCCTTAGAGGTAGCAGTTCTGGAGATAGTGCTATAGGTAAACAGAGATTAATAGTGTAATTGACTTTATGTATAACTTATCTCTCGAGGTGTTTACTTTTAAAGTTAAGCTGATTTTTCTGGTTGACACTAGACTATCTCACTGTAGCTAAAGTTGTAGTTAATATCTAAGAGCTTTGTGTAACTTTTTTGAACTTCTGTTTTCCTTTGATATAAACATAAGAAATATAAAAATGAACATAGAGTATTTTTTGTGGGAATAGTCTGTATGAGTGTGTGCACTGTGAATTAATCATATGCTATCACACTTAAAATATTTTTCAGTTTGTTGATTTATACCTTCACAATGTTAAAAAAAAATTACAGTGAGTAGCATTTGGCTAAACAATATTTTATTTTCCTAGAACAGTAAATGTACTATTTTTAACTTTTTCAATAAAATGTACTGGTAGTGATGGTTGACTACAAGTCTGTACAGGAATTGGGTGTTCTACAGACTGCTTTCCATTTTTTTTCACCAGTTTTTATTGTTGTGTCAGTCATGTGCATTTCTTTCAATATCTTCTGTATGACAAAGAGGTTTCTTACAACATCCTTGAAAGCCAGGGATATGGGCACCCTTACCCCAAACTACAATTTTCATGAGTTCATGTTCAAGTCTAATTTCAGCCAAATGTGATTAAAGTGATGCAACATTTCTCTTTTCTGTAGACTGTGTAATGTATGGCTGTTAAGTTATGTGATAGGATCATTAAAGCTGGAAGGAACCTGTGGAGGTCACGTAGTTTAGCTCCCTTCCATTTAGAGCAGTTTGCTTAGGAACTTTCCCAGATGAGCTTTGACTATCTCTGGTGACAGAGGCTCTATAACTTGTGGGCAACCTGTTTCTGCACTTACTATCCAGTAAGGAGTTACCCTTACTGCAGCTTGTGATCATTTCATTTTCTTACTGTGAATCTTTGATGAGAGTCTCTCTATTGTTTCTTACTGCAACTACATCATCCTTTGACTTCTCTGCAGTGTAGACAAATTCTCCTAGATATTTTTATGTCCATGCACTGTACCTCAATAGCCACCTTTGTGGCCATCTGCAAAACTTCAGCCCAGTTTATATTTGTACAGGGCTTGGGTGAATTTACCATATTTTCCTTTTTGCTCTAATCTACCAGGGATCTATGTTCAATTTATGACTGTTAGACTGCAAACATCTCTTGCTTTTACATTAACCTGAGTGGAAAAGTCAGAAGGCTTGCTGGGTTCCCATTGGTAGCTGAGGCTCCACAGTAGTTCAGGGCACTGTGCCCTTCAACTGAACGTCAAAAAGGTGATGAATTGCACCTTTGCTGAAGCTGCATTGGATCATCTTCCAAAGTGCTGACTTGGGGTGTTTGTGAAAAGTGCTAGTGGCTCACCTTTGTGCTCTTCTATTTCTTCTTAGCGACATTCCAGCTTTAACAGGAATATATGGGTTTGGTCTGTAAGATCATGTCCTTGCAATTTTATCTGGTTGAATTTCAGCTCATTTCTATTGATTCTGCCCTTGAGGTAGTGTTCTTTCGGTAAGGTGCATCTACCCTCTTATTTGGTACTTCTTAATTTTAGATGGCTTTTTTTTTAACTGCAGCAGTGCAAAAATTTCAAATTAGAGGAACTTGTTTTGGTAATGTTTCTTTAAACGATGAAAAATCTGCTGTCATTTTGATTTACCCTGTTTGTCTGTTCTACTGTCTGTTCCTCTAGGAAACTATACTTTATCCAATTTCATTAATAATGCATCATGTGATACCAAACCAGATATTTTACTAAAGGTCAGACTGGTGAGGTGTTCAGTGTTTTGTATTCTTGAAAATCACTTCTCAGCAATTAAGGGTCATCCTTAGCATATAATAGCCTATAACCAGCAAAAATTTGCCTTGTAGTATCCCATTTGTCTGTGTGGTTTTAATAGTTGTTTTATTAAAATTATTCCAAGTTTTGTTTGGTGGAGAGGCCAGATTCACATTTTTTACAGAAGAGGAGGATTAATAAATGTCATACAGCTCAGGCAGACAGTAGAGAGTGAGGAATACACATTAATTTTCTCATGTTGGCCCACAGACAATATGAAAAAAAGCTGTACCTTATCGCTGTCTAGATTATGATGATAAGAAATTATCAAGACTTTTTAATGTGCAACTTCTGATCCTAATGAACCTAGAACTCTCCCAGAATGGTAGGGGTATGAATATGCCAGATTAACTGCAACTGGTTTTAGCTGCTTTGGGTCTGGCTTATGAAAGCAGGCAAAAATAGGTATTATAATAGCTATAAAATGGCTTAGAAGGAAGTATTTCTCCTCTGCATACTCCTAGTGGCAATCTATTCTTGCTTGTTATTTTTAATGAGGCATCTGTTTCTCAAGTAAATTACTGGAATACTAGACTGCAAAATAGCCTTTTTCATAGAGCAGAAATCTTAAACTTTCCAGTCAAAGTTCATTAAGTCTTAAATTAGTGCATGATTTGGTAAATGTTATCTGCTTAAATGTTTATGTGAAGTACAGTTTTTCTGAATAGTTTCTTCCTTGTGCACAAATGCAGGATTAGGACACAGTGAGTTGAGCGCTGTCAAAATGTCTGTGTCACCAGCTGACTTGTCAAACGGGAAAGTATTTTGAAGCCTAGTTATGCCACTTGGTTTTGACAGTGGAGTTATGTACCTTTCTTCCTTCCTGACAGATCTGAGATCAAACCTTTTCTGGGGGAACACAGCAAGGCCCACAATATTCTGCTGTTTGGTAAACTGACAACATTTTTGACTTTTCAACAGCTATGCTTCTAAATTAATGAAACATTTTCTTTGTCACCTGGAACAGTATACCCAACTGCTTCGTAACAGCTGTTACTCTTACAAAGTATTACCCAAAAGGTTGGGTGTTTTCAGGTGTTGTGAATTGCCTTGTGAACCCTATTCTAATCTGTATCAGCTGAAGATCCTGAAGAGTCTTGAGTCTCTAAGGATTTGTGGCAGTAATAAATTTTTTATCATTTATCGGGATTTTTCTCTTTTTTTTTGCCATTGTTCAATTAATCTGTGGCAATGCATTTATGATCCCGAAGGAATGAACTTGAAATTAGGTTTCATGACCAGGATCATAATTTATTTTTTACTTCTAACTTGAAAGAAGCAGCTGCATAATGAAATACACACTGGTGTGTATTTGAAGTGTAGACTTCTTCAGTATGATTTTGCTGACTTACCTATTTTAGCAGCTTGGATCTTGGTATTATATGATGATATTATGTCTGGGAAGAAGAGGCTGAATTCTGCTCTGACATAGCTCAGCTCTATTAATTTGACTGGATTAATGCAAAAAATTAGAAGAGGTAGGGTGAACACACAAATAAGCACACAAATAAACATTCAATGTTTTTGGTTTTGTTAGTTGTTAGGGAGTTTTTTTGAATGAAGATTTAGTCCTCTAATGACAGACTGAAGTAGAGTGATACAGAGGGCATATATTAAAGCATGGCCTCAGGTATATAGTGATGAGAAACTGCCTCTCTCAACTCTAAACACTTGTTAATCAAATACTTTGGCCTGAGTGATAATTGACCCTGTACCTAAGATGGAAGCTCCAGTGTTGTCTGGGTTATTGCAACTCTAAATGGGACAACAGATTACTTTCCCTCATTTAACAAATCAATAGAGTCAAATGTTATTTCTGCTTTAAAAAAAAAAAAAGGAATTGTCAAAACTATGAATTGGGCAAAATGTGTATCTTGGCCTCTGATTGCAGCAGCCTGAATGGACTGTTCTCAGTGTAACTTTGAAAGTGAGGGTAATGCTTTTTCTTTTTTCACTTGTTTTCAATTGCCTGCACTTGATTATCATACTGTGCTGCTTCTATGTCAAAACGTGACATCCCCAAATCCATCAATTGCCTTTCTTGAGGAAATGTCAGCAGCTTATTTAAGATTATGATAGTACTCAAATCCAGTGTTCAGCTTTGAGTCCCTCACTACATTGAGGTGCTGGAGCATGTCCAGAGAAGGGCAACAAAGCTGGTGAGGGGTCTGGAGCACAGGTCTTACGAAACATGGCAGAGGAAGATGGGGGTGTTCAGTTTGGAGAAAAGAAGGCTCAGAGGGCACCTTATTGCTCTCTGCAACTACATGGGAGGAAAGCATTGGGCCCTTCTCCCATGTAACCAGTGATAGGACAAGAGGAACTGGCCTCAAGATGTGCTGGGATGCTTTACATTGGATATTAGGGAAAATTTCTTCATGGAAAGGATTGTCAAATGCTGGAACAGGCTGCCCAGGGAAGTGGTGAAGTCACCATCTATGGAAATATTTAAAAGACATGTAGGTGTAGTACATAGGGATGTGGTTTAGTGGTGGACTTGGCAGTGCTGGGTCAGTGTTTGGACTCAATGATCTGAAAGTTCTTTTCCAACCTAAAGTATTCTATGATTCTATAATAGAGTTAGTGCTGCCCTTTCAGTGTTTCCAAGAGAAGTTCTTACTCTTATGGCAGGGAGTGACATCCAGGTAACAGCTGAGTTTATAAAAGCCTTCAGACAATGCTAGAGTGCATAGAAGTGAAGAGTTTGAATGCAGAAAAGTGAGAAGCAACTTGTCCTGGGAGAAAGTGAGAGTGTCTAGGGCAAGGCAAACCTTGATGTCCAACTTGTGTATTTTCCATATTTTGTTAGTTAAATTGGATAATCTTTGATCATCCTTCTGTCAGTGAGGGTTTGTTGTTTGTCTTGTGGGCGCTTCTTTTTTTGAAATTTGTTTGTTTTTCTTAGTTTGGTTGGGATTTTTGGGGGGGCTTGTGTGTGGGCTTTTTTGGTTGTTCTGTTTTGTGTTTGGTTGGTTGCTTTTTTTGTTTCCCTTGTTTAATCAAACCTTTGCTAATATTTTTGGTGTTTTTTTTAAATTTATATTGGAATATGGGAAAGATAGTGAGATACTGGGATTCTGTTGTCCACTCATCCATGAAAGAGAGCAATCACTCCCTTTTGTGGGGTGTTATATGGCAGCAGGTCCAGACTTGGCCCAATCTAGGTGTAAGTCTTGTATTTTAACAGCATAACTATGTCTAGGAGTTGGCTAATTTTCTGTTAAAATCTCATACATTTTGCTTAACTGGATATATAATTGGATATACCAAGTGCCTTTGAGCTCTGTACTGTGGCTGGATTACTACCCCAGTGCAACTCTGACAATCTGGGGGTCTGGTTCACTTTAGCACTAATGAGATACTTATAGTTTAACATTTCAGGCAGATTTCTGACTGAGACATCAGCAGGCTATGGTAAGCCAAAATCCATTCGATTTGTGCAGTTCAACTGAGAGTTCTATATTAGCCTGGTTTATTTTCATTGACACCAGATTAAGCTTCCATGAGGAGCTCAGCAGAGTAGGAGCAGCCGTGTAAGCTGGTGTACATCCCCTCTTCAGCATGGGCAAGGGGATGTGAAGCACCTTTGGCATCTTGGTGAGCAGCAACTGGATTTGTTACAACTGGGAAGTTGAATGAGGCTGTCCATGAGGGCATTTGTTTTGTGGGTGTTCTTATTGCATGAAATTGTAAGACAGAACTCACAGAACAGATAAATGAATGCCTTGGTCCTTATTCATGGCTGAAGCATTGTAGTACAACATGATGGCTTGGGAGCAGATCCTGGGAGAAATAGGGCTGAGATGAATCTTTACTGTGCTGGATATTGGACTAACACCTGTTAGGAAGTAAAATGTTTGGTTTAGATTTTTATGGTGGAAAAAATTAATGATCCTACCTGAGAGGTTTTGACTTGTATAGAGCTGCCCCTTACAGCAGGAAGACAAACTTCTTGCAGTCTTACTAGCTGTCCTCCTTTCATTTTATTTATTTTTGGGGGATGCTTAAACTTATAAAACAGCCCCCTGCACTTTTAAGCAAATTTTTTTTTTTAATAATATAATATATGCACTGTAACTATGTACATTGAGAGAGATATGTAGTCTAATATGGTTTTGGGTGTTGTCACATGTAACAGTCCTGAAGTGGTTATTGTCAGCAGAGAAGTTTTGCGAATAAGTGTTCATCAGAAAGAAAGATGCAAAAATTAAAAATCTGTATTTTACAAGGAAGGGTTCTTAGTAATAATTCACTCAGGAAAATGAGAGTCACTGACTTTGTAACAGCACTTCAAAAATGCACTACCTGGGCAAAGCTCATTTACTAGCCCATTGCCAAAGTGATGAGTATAGGCATGGTTGACATCCACATGAACGGATAGAACTTAAAAACTTAGAGAAATGGTGCTCTTAACTAAAATTCAAGGGGAAGCCTAGGGGCTATTACTTTATCCAGTTCTGCTGAATATGCTGCTGGTTTTACTCTAAGCAAACTGCATTATTTTATCCTCAACCAATCAGATCAAAACTGAAGGGTTTGAACCTCCTAACTTCAAAGAATTTTTTGTTTTTACTTTTGGATTTCAGCATGAATAGGATCATGTCCAAATAACACAGTAATTGCTACTTAATGTAAACAAAAGTAATGCTGCCAAAAGTCTTGTGTTCAACACAGATCAGAGATGAATAATTCTGGCTTCAAAAATGGATATGGCCAAGTACATTTTGCACAAGCTAAAAATGAAAGTATTGATTTCTCTTTGAAATTTAATGATCTAGTCTGCAGAACATGTTATGATTTGCCTGCAGTGAAAGAATTGCATTGGGCATATCCACTACTTTAATTTATTTTAAAGCATGTTCGTTTGAGGTTCATCTATTGTTCTGTGGCAGGCTGCAGCTGTAACAGAACTGGAGATACCCTGATGGAGAATCCTAACAATACATTAGTGGCTTACCTGCAAGGTTCTGATTTAAACTGAAAACTTTTTTATAATCAGTCTTCAGATTCATAGTTTATTTTAGTTTCATTGCAGTGATCAGTTTTTACTCTGTTAGATTATTGGGAAGGAGCAGTTTACTCTTTGGGGCCAAAGAGAGATGATTAAGCTCATGACTCTAGTAGCTCTACTGTGAGCAAAGGTTGATTTTATGCAGAGTTTAGACTGAAGACTTGAAATCTTATTTCTAACATTAATCTAAAATTCTTTGCCTTAAAATTGAGTAAAAAAAATCATATTGATTTAACAGGATCAGGTTTTCACTCTAACTATCAAAATTCCTCCTGAGCAAAATAGCTGACTGAGTTATTTTACATCACCAGTGGATTCTAAACCAGTGTCTTCTGGTATTAATCATCATTTTTTCTAATGGGAAAGATATTTGTGATTTTGTGTCTATATTCAGAAAGCTATTTAAAAACTGTTTCCCTTCTAGCATGAGATGTGTGAGTGGATGCATAGAGTCCAGCAGATAGCTCCCCCCTCCCCCCCATTAGCAAAGGACAGCATGCCTGAGGCATTTTATTAATTAATCTCTTGAGTCTGATACTGAAGATGCTGCAAGGATGCATTTTTCATTAGAGTCACAATATTTAGTCTGAGCATTAAGGGGTTAACTGCTTACATTTCTGAAACTTTTGTATATGAACAGGCATATTTGTTAGTTTTGTACAAAATGTAAAGAAGAAAGGATGTACTTCTGCAAAATCATGCGTGCCATGTTTGTGCATAGAGCTTTATGCTATGCTAATCACTGATCTACAGCTCAGTGTCACAGAATCAGGTTGGAAGGGACAGCAGTGGCTCATCTGGTCCAACCTCCCTGCTCAAGCAGGGCCATCCTAGAGCACATGGCCCCCAATTGCATCCAGACAGTTCTTGAATATCTCCAATGAGGGAGAATCCACGACCTCTGTGGTCAGCCTGTTCCAGTGCTCAGTGACTTGCACAGTAGAGAAGTTCTTCCTCGAATTCAGGTGGAGTTTCCTGTGCATCAGTTTCTGCCCATTACCTCTGGTTTTACTGGTTTACACCTCTTGGCACTCCCCTATAGGCACTTATATACATATATATATAATATTGCACATGTGTATACATATATACAATTTTTCACATACATATATACACAATATTCTGCATGTATAGAACTAGTTTATATTCTCCTTCGTGGACATATATTGTCGATGTGCTAATTAAGTAAGGTAGTATTTTGGTAGTGTTTGTTTGGCTTGGGTTGTTGGGATTTTTTCAGGATGTGGAATAATATTCATTAGCATAGGTAAGCAGCCACCATATATAACATTATAACTCTCATCCATCTTGTAGGCTCTGTATCAAGGAACAAAAAGGCTACTGCAAGAATACATCTGAAAGTGAAAGTATAGCAGTTCTTTGATTTGTATCCTCATGTTAAACACATCTTTCCCCAATGATCCTAATGTGTTCAACATACATTAAAAATAAAGAGATTGTGGTAATTTTATTTTATGATGAATTCACAAGTTAATTACAGCAGGTTGTACACACAGTTTTACAAAAGTAACTCCTGATTTGCCTTTAAACATAGATATATAGTACATGTGAAATCTTATTTTCTATGCATAACCGAAACCATGGTGTATCTGAAGTTTTTACAGGACAAGCAAAAGATTTTTCAGAGTACTCTCTCTAATGTTACAGGCTATAAACTTTCCACACAGATTCAGTATATATAGTCAAATGGCTACTGATTGTTGAATGGTTGAACAGTGACCTCAACCTTGTATGTGAACATGCAAGATTGTGTTCTCTGTTTTATGCACTTTTCCCATAGTATATAAAGGCACTTCAAAATATACTACCCATTTTAGGGATCCAGTGAAGACTAAGCAGTGAGAAAATAGTGTCCTTGTCTGAATCACTGAGATTAACATCAAGTTACTACTTGAAAGGTTTAATTACTAAAAGGGAAAAGGAATGGAGGTCACAGGGAAATAAAGCTGGCTAAAATATGCCACAGTTTTACTTAGAACCACACAAAATATTTCGTGCATTACTTTTTCAGAGGGAGATAGCTGGGTTACCGCTACAGTTCCATGCTCAAGAAATAGTTCACAGTAATACTGACTTCTTAATAAAATAGTATAAACTGTCTGCAAAGTTTGTGGGACCTTCCTGAATGGAAGGTGCTAGGGAGAGAGTTCTTAGCCCTACTGGAGCTGCTTGTTCTGTTTGGAGGTTTGGTAGTCATCAAGTTTTGAACTCTGTGATGAGTTATTTCGCAAAGTTTCATTCAAATCAGTTATTTCCGGGAGTGAAACAAGGAAAAAAAGGCTACCCAAGAAAAAGAAAACCAGATAAGCTTTCTCTGAGAAACTCTTGAAGCAAAGACTTGATAATTGCTGTTAGCATGATGTTGTTCTCTGTTCTTTTAAAGATACATACCCACAGTAAGCCCATTTGTGTTGCTGAAATATCTTTCTAGGGAGAGATTTCCTCAGAATTTGTCAGCGAAGTTTGGTTAAAGATGCTATCTTGTACCATCCCTATCAGGTCCTGGTGGTCACATCATCTGTATAACTGGTGTTTCTGGTGCTTGAATTTGGGCACCAAAACTAGAAACAATTTTCTTGCATCTGGAGCTGTCAGATATGTTTCTGTGTTACCTATCCCAGAATACAAGACTGGAGAAATTTCCTCTCTTGATTCATGTGGGGCTAAGGGCTAAATTGGCAGGAGGGGGCAAAGAAGTAGATTCAAGAAGGGTCAAAGTAGAGGAGGGAGGAAGGACTGGTGATGCAGTGCACAGACGGTTCAAGCAGTATGTGGGAACCAGGGGGACTGGCCAGCTGAGGTAAACGGCAGTGTCTGTGACAAGGAAGTAGGAGCGTGGAGAGTGCTATCTGTGCTCCCTGGAATGAGACAGGATGTAGGAAAGGACTAGAAACTGGGAAGTGATTAGGGAAAACACAGAGAAAACCCCTGACTCAATAGGTAGAGAGCTAATTAAGGAGCTCAGGACTGGCAGCTGGACAAGAGCAATGATGCCAGGGAGAAGACTGTGATACTCCTGTGCTATTTGCGGGGGATGTGGAAACAGACACATGCAGGAGAATGGATTAATAGTTTGCAGGTTGTGTTGACGCTTTAGATTTACATTTTGTGTGCTGTTATTTGAACCTAACACTTGTCTTTTGTGTTTATGTGCAGGGGGGGTGTATCATTCTTCAAAAAAAATGCGGCTTGGATTCTGTTTTGTCTGAATGTGCAGGGCTGAAATCTGAAGTGATTCAGGACTGACAGTTGAATGAGGCACTCCTGCTATGAGTGTGGGTGTGAGAGGCCAGGCAGCACAAGTCAGAGGGTGAGGAGCAGCTAGGAGCTGTGATGGATATGTCTTTTCATCCCCCTCTGCTGCTGCAGTGTGCTTCCTTTCCCATGGAGGGGCTTTTATGTTGTTTTTTTTTTTTTTTTTTTTTTTTCAGTCAAGGCTGTTAAAGATGAATGCAGCCTAGTGCCAGTAAAATGGTAATATGACCCCATGCAGTATGTGGCACTGGATAGCATCTCCTCAGGACAGCCAGAAATTCCAGAAGGGGAAGGAGAGAATGCAGGTGTATAGAGTTCCCCATTAGCAGTCATTACAGCCTGCTAATGGATAACTTATTCCTGGCCTGGTGCAAACATGTTGACTGATTTTTTTTTTTTTTGATTTTTTTTTTTTTTGTGTGTGTGTGTGTGCATGTGTGTCTGTGATTTACTAATGAGGATATGTAGAAAACTACTTTTAGAACAAAAATATTTGCGGTATATTCCCCATTGCTCTCATGGGGAATGTCTATTAAATAAAAAAGGCATTTTAAAAAAATGTTGATATTAATTTTTTTCATACAAAAATTAAGATATTTACTGTGGGAAATGTAAATGAGAATTAAGTGTCTAGTAGAATAAAATCAGTTTTCTGGGAAGCACCATGGCAATTGAGTTATCAAAGAAGTACAGAAAAGGTATGTACATTTTTTAGGACAATAATTCCTTTGC
>NW_008667485.1:6979-7548 GCF_000695815.1 Acanthisitta chloris | reverse complement strand
TGAATAATTTTGTAGTGTCGGCCAAAATGAGAAATTAAACTCCATCAAACTGAAAATACAACTTTCAAATATTTAAGACAATAAAATATTTTGGGGAAGTTTTTTGGGATGCGGCAAACCATCATTATATAGATTGTAATAGGGCTGTATCTGCTTCAGTAAAAATATGTTCAAACAGAGGTGGATCTTAAACTGAAAATAAGTATTTTTATTCATAAAATACAAGATTATATATTAAAAAGTTTTTGATTGATTGCAGTGTAGACACCATTGAATTCAGTACCAAAATATCTTGTGGAAGCAAATAGGTCTTCTAGGGAGAGCAGCAAATGAAAATACCATGGTGTTTTCTTTTCAGGCAGGGGGTCTACGTGTCCTGATTAGGGATGCTTCAGAAACAGACCACAAGAACCCAGAGAGGCAGAAGACAAGTACATGTGAATTGATAATGCATGCACTTCCATGTGGTCTCAGATTTGTCTTACATAATCCCTCATGAATATGGAAGACATAACCTTTTGGGCCCAGCAAAGGCTCTGAAGCTGCGAGACAGCAGAAGGCTTTCTTCT
>NW_008667485.1:0-6603 GCF_000695815.1 Acanthisitta chloris | reverse complement strand
TTGGGCTGCCTGGCAAGGTGGGAAGGGGAAGACCCACACACCACCTGCTCTGCAGGAAGCTCCTCTGTGGGTAGCCTGACTGCAGAAGCACACTGCCCTAGGATGTGGGGAAGCAGGAGTCATGCTGCCTACCCAGGAGCAGCCCCCACATGGGGATCTCATGGAGGCTGCTTCACCCTGACCTCACCCTCCTGCACCATGCACAGCCCACCGCAGCCAAATCCCACCCGCTGCAGAAGCAGTGGAGCTCTGTGTCAGAGCTCATTCCACTAAAGGGGCAGCTCTACGTCATCAAGGTGGGCATTGTGCAGAGGAAAAGACACAGAAGTGCCGAAGTGTGTGCTCTGAAAGGCTTGTTTAATGGAGAGGGCTGCTATTTTTCCCTCTGTCCTTTCAAGATCTGTATCTTCTCTTTGTCTTTTACATTAATTTTGCATCTGAGAAGGTTTCATTATTTTTCTTTAAATTTTTTCATTTGAGCGTCTTGTAATGTCTTGTGACAGATGAGACAATTCAGTTAACTGAATCAAATTACAAATAAAACCAAGTCTAATGCTAACACCATTGATTTTGAAGAATGAAAATATGATAAATTATTAAAAGATCTTTTTGAGCTGAGCTTGATAGTGGGCTCTAAGATGTGAATTGACTTGAAGACAAATATTTAAACATCTGTGTTATATCATTGTAGCCCTTAGTCTTAACATGATGAGTTGAAAAGAAAGGGTTAAAGAATCAACTGAGAATTAACTTCGAAATTTCTCCATGACCAGAACTTTGAAAAGACTTCAAGAAAGAAAGTGGAGACTGGGGAGGGAGAGGAGGGGAAAGTGAGATGACATGTGAAAGTCAGAGAGCAGCAGATATAATTATCCTAAGACAAGAAGAGACCATTTATACTTACAAGTCATATTGAAGACAAATATAGTGAAGAGGTTAACAGTGTCACCAGGGCTGAGACCTAGTGCTAAGCAGGACACACCACATTTGGGCTTTGCTTAGGGAGAGAGCATGAGAAGGTGGTTTGCTTTTTGGTCAGTCTTGTGGAGCTTTGTACAAACAAGCTTTTGCAGGTATGCTCAGTTCTGACAGTAAAGCTATTCATTCTGAATGAAAAAAATTGGCAAAATAAAGGATTAATAAGATGTATACTGATCATCTCCTTCTTCTTGCTCCTAAAACATACCAAGCCAATCCAATATAAAAACTTTCTCACCATTCTACCAGTTAATAATTTGAGCCAACTTCTTTTAACACGACTGCAACCATATTACTGCTTTGCTTAACAGCTGGAATAACAGTGAAATCTTTGACAGAGTTTGTGTCTACTCTTAAGTTTTTAACATTTTCTCTTTCTGAAAGCCTTTCAATGTTTAGCTCTTTACTGGCATTCTTCCTTGTCAGTCTTGCATTTAAAGCAGTTAAGCAAAGCAAGTGACATATTAAAATTGTTACTTCTTGTGGTCTGCTGTGCATAATGAGCTTAACATGCTCCATGAAAATGCATACAATGGCTAATTTAAAAAAAGTGTTCAGGTGGATGACCACAGGAAAAAATAGGAATGTTAGAATTGAGGCTTTGGTACTTTGAGTTCCTCCCTTTTGCACATCGGTGTAAGTCACAAAATTTGTCAAAGAGGAGGAATAGAACCAAACATACCAGAAATAGATTACTGAAACAAAACAGATTGTACCTGTGCATTTATTCTTGAATTGATATTTTGTATGTACTTTGACAGAACTAACCTGAGAAATACTGCTTCAATGAAGCATGAGAAATAAAAGAAATAAGACAAAAGAAAAAAGAAATAAGGCAAAGGAACTGAAGAAGTGACAACATGGAAATCAAAAGTGCCAAAATAAGCAACACCAAAAATAGACTTTTAGAATTGCAGCAAGTTTATATGAGAAAGATTTCAAGGAATAGACAAAATCTTGAAGAAAACATGTCAAGACAATTACATAGAAAACAGAGGATGTTACTTTATTTGGAATGAATGTGCCAAGAGTAAGTGCACCATCTTTTTTCTTCCAGGATAACACTTCCACCATGCACTCATAGGAGCCCTGCTTGACCATGAAGCTGCTCACAGCTTCCTAGAGAAAAGTGTCTTCTCCTGCCTCACAGCTTCACAGCCATTGCTATGTCCAAAGGGATGTGTCTTCAATATTCATGGGGAACTATTTAAAACAAATCTGTCAGAGTGCCTGAGAAGTGCATGCATTATCAATTCACGTGTACTTGTCTTCTGCCTCTCTGGGTTCTTGTGGTCTGTTTCTGAAGCATCCCTAATCAGGACATGCAGAGCCCCTGCCTGACAAAAAGGTACACCAGGTCACACAGCTGTGCATGAGGAGTATTTCTGATAAGTAGAAGAAGGCTTGTAGCCACCATCTTAACCATTCCAAATGGGTGGTTGTATACTTTATTTTTAAATTTCATTATTATTGTAATGGTTCCTTTCTTAGATGCAGAATTATTTGAAGTACACGAGGATGATGGAAATGTTCATTGGTATTCAGTTCCTCAGAAGAGCTCTTTTCTGTGAAAAGTTGAAATATGTTACTGTTGGTACCTTAGCTCGTCTGTCATACAGTGAATATAAATGTTAATGAACTGGATAATGTTAATATTAGGGGATAGATGAGTGAACAGATCTTAAAATAAAATTTATATGGCCAGAATTCCTCCACACAGAACTAGTTACTGCTATTTTATGAAATATCATTCATTAGTAAATATTTAATTGCATTTCCAAAACTTAGTTGTTTTCCCATTACGTATTTGCTTGCTCTACTTGCCCTTTGTTATCTTCATTGGACTTTGATTCCTGCGTAGTGCATTTCTTACGTGTGTGCATATACAAATTGCATTGTTATGCCATGTAAAAATACTTGCCTATATCTACCCTCCGAAAAGGAGCCTACTGAACTGATTTCCCATAAGCCAAGTGTTTTTTACATATGATTTTTAAAACATTTTTTCTATGTTTCACTGTCAAGTAGGCTAGTTTACATCTATCTGGGACAATGCCTCGAAGTGCACTGGACTCAGTAGTTACAGGGGAGATGTTTAATTGGCTGGAGTCTCTACTCCTAGGAATCTACCCCTCTCTTAAGAAGTTGGACCTTTAGTAGATAAATTTGTGACAGATATAATAACTGCAAAACCAGACAATTGCAATGCATCTTCATCTGCTTTTCTGGAATGGCATTTTCTAACTGGAACACATTAGGTTGACTATTAGTGAAAATAAAACTAGTGTACAGGTGTCTTAACATGCAGCACTTAGAATTCAGTGCCATATGTTTTATCCAGCAGACAGATCAGACACCGTGTCAAGTTCTTGGGAACAGTGATGGGGGCGTCTGTGCATGTGTCCACAAATTTCCAAGGAGTTTTTAGACAAAACCCTCTGAAGACAGGTTGACATGTCTGCTGCCAGTGAAAGACAAGGAGAGAGGGAGGGGTTAGCAGAGTTTGGATGGTTCATTTGGATGATGTATACTTAGGGCAGCCTGTGATACTACATTAGCATTTTCTAAATCTTCAGTTCCTGAAAGTGTTTACTTCTGTTACATGATTGTGTTGGGGAACAACTGCACATGTAAAATAACACTAATATAAATTCTTCTCTGTTTGGACATGCATTCTGGAAATTAAGAGCAGGCTGTTTTATCTAGGTGAATATTTGTAAATATTTAGCATTTTTAATTTAAAGATTTTTCTCTGCTTGAACATGCGGTATGCAAATTGAGGCCTGCCTTGGGGAAAAGGGATTCTTACTCTGTGCTGTTAAAAACCACTGTGAACTTTAATTTCAAAGCTTCATGCCTTGCTGCTTTTGTAAGTGCAAGGTGATGAAAAACTGCAGTGGTGTCTGAGCTTGAGGTATGGGGGAAGAATAGGCAAAGAAAACAGTGAGAAAGTGCTATTTGAAGTCACCTATTTCTGCTCCATATCTGCTCACCCTCAGTTCCATGATTTTATGCTACTTTTGTGCACAATTTAAATCTCTCCTTAGTAACCTTTACCTAGGGAAAAACACTGCAGTTTGGGCCCTGAGAATGCTGCATAAAGTTTGCTGTCTCGAGTGTGTCTGCCTCGGCATACTGATGCTGTCTGGCATCACTGCAGGTGGGGTGGTGCTGATGCACACCTCAAGAGCTGTGCTGGCTCTCTGCCCTTTCCTACACACCAGTAACGAAGGTGCCAGTGCCCGTGCTTCATTGCCAGCATGTGTACTTCTGGGCACATCTGGAACATCAGCAGTAGACAAATGCTGACTTGTAGGGTTTGTTAGCAGCATAACCCATGCAACTCTGTACTTGACAGGGAAACACGGGGATGTCACATGGGTGTTTTTTAATGCCTCAGCATGATTGTGTATCATCCCCCATAGCATCCTCCTTGTTTTTTGATGCTCTGTTAGAAATCCCTTTTTTTGCTCTTGTTCTGTATTGTTATCTCTGGCCAGTGTATAAGCAGAGTAACAGCTTCAGCATCAGGTGTGACTCTCTGATGGGGGAAGGCATCTCAAAAGACAAAGGTTATGTCCCACCAAAGTCCTAAGCCCTTTTTGTGAGTGAAGGCTCATGAGTTCATCTGCACCTTCCTTAGCTTTCGTGACATTGTTAGAGGTAGTCAGTGGATTGAATTAGTTTCAGGAGGAAGGTTTCATGGTGGCTGTTTGAGCTAAAAGAGGGAATGTGTTATTTTATTTTGATAAAAAGAGGCTTCACTACCTATAGCAATTTTCCTTCAAGAGAGGGACTAAAATCCTATAGAGTACATTTTGTCTCTAGATTCATTTAACATCAGTCATGGTTCTGATTTTGCCTGTACTGCTTTGAACAATGAAAAAGAGAAAATTAAAAATTATCCAACTAGAAAAACCTCACTGGAGCAAAAAAAAAAAAAAAAAAAAGCAGTGTGAAAGGTAGGAATTCTTGATGTCTGAATACACAGTAATGTGAAGTGTTAAAATATAGTACCATATATACTGTTTTTAAAAGTATAATTTCTATTTGATTTTAAAATGTACAGTTAAATCAGACCTCCCCTGAATGTTCTGGCTGTCATTTTCTTTATCCAGTAGAAACCTGCCTTTCTGGTTTATAAAGCCATGGTGCTAACATGTAAAGCAAGTTGTTATGACTCATTTGAACAATTCTTTGTTCTCTCTTGAAAGCACTGCAGATGATATATTCAAACGTACTTGGGTTTACCCCTAAGAATGCAAGCCTTGAGCAAGTCTGAGCTTAATGCAAGGCAGATTATGTAATTTTTGCAATGCCATATGATGTGAATGTAATCCTGTTAATGTCTTTATTAGTTTTAGTTTTCAGCTTTGCTGAGTTTTGCTGTAATTTTATCAGGGAAAATAGGATGGCTCATCTTAGTTTGCAAAACCTTCTACAAATGTGGTAAAAATATATTTCAGAACTGAGAAGTGGCCTCTTAGGGATTCATGAGCAAAACTGCTTTTTTTGGATCCACTTGAAGGGGCAAATGACTTTCATGAAACCCTGAAATCATGTGGCTTAAATGGCAACTTCAGTTGAAAATGAGGTTGTACTGGTTGCACCAAGGGTCAGTGTTCTACCTGAAGAGTGCTCCTCAATGCTGGGAAAATGAGGTTGAGGAAGATGAGGTTAGAAGAGTGTAAGAATAGGTCCTGGCTCACATCCTGGCTATTCCCCTGCAAAGCAGTGCCTTGGGTGGATACATGCAAGCATTGCAGAAAGGTGTGAAAGGTCTTGGAGAAGAGGGCTGTGGAGACCACAGCACACAGTCTTGCTTTGGCTGAGGGTAACCAGACTACTGAGTACCTTGCTGCCACTGTAAGGTTGGGTGGTTTTGCACAGCATTTCCTCACAGCTGGACCGCCTGTTTCTGCAGGACCTTCAACTATGGAAGTGTTAACTGAGCTGCGATGAGAGAATAAATTAGCAGGCATTTTTGTTTTCACTCTACCTTGCAATAGAAGTAAAAGCAGTTAAAAAGCCTTTTATCTCTGAAAGGAAAGAAAGGAAGCTTGAATTTCCACTAAACCAGATGTGAAATGTGTGTGTTTATCATAGAATCGACCGGATTGGAAGAGACCTCAAAGAGTCTAACCTTACCATTATTACTAGACCATGGCACCCTCAGCAATTTCATTAATGACACCAAGCTGTGTGGGGCAGTTGACACACTGGAGGGAAGGGATGTGCCATCCAGAGGGACCTTGACAGGCTTAAGAGGTGGAACAATGCAAACCTCATAAAGTTTAACAAAATGAAGTGCAAGGTCCTACATCTGGGCCATGGCAATCCCAGACACACCTACAGGTTGCATGGGAAAATAATTGAAATCAGCAGTGAGGAGAAAGACTTGGGAGTGACAGTGGACAAGAAGCTCACCATGAGCCAGCAGTGTGTGCTCACAGCCCGTAAAGCCAATGGAATCCTGGTCTGCATCAAAATGAGTGTGGGCAGCAGGTTAAAGGAAGTGCTTCTTCCACACTACTCTGCTCTCGTGAGACCCCACCTGGGATACTGCATGCAGTTCTGGTGTCCTCAACATAGGAAAGCCATGGAGCTATTGGAGCAAGTCCAGAG
>NW_008667484.1:31315-68170 GCF_000695815.1 Acanthisitta chloris | reverse complement strand
CTATGGACTTTGATTGATATGCTACTTTTAATAATTTAAAATTCCCACATTCAACTGTGTTTTAAACTAGTGTAGTTCTGATAAAAACTCAAAGTGAAACAAGATGTTTCACTTTGGCTAATGGGTTGAAGTTCAACACATACTCCACTGCAACCCACTAACCTAGAGTCTTATGTGTTATATTTGACAGAATTACAGCACCTTAACCACAGGTCCTTCTCCCCTTCTTACCAATTTCATTCTTAAGTCCTGGAAAGGAAAATCTCATAATACCATTAGCATAAAATAATTATTCTTTCATCAGTTGGTTTCCATCCATTCAGTTGTCTATCCATCAGAATCCAAGAAACCCTCCAAAACCTCTCTCAAACCTTTAAAGAGAGGTTCAAATAGCAAAATGAAAAGGGAATTCATCTTACAAGTTTGTCTTATGCCTTCTTGGCGTATTCATATGTTAGAGGAGGAAGGAGAGAAAATCAGGCAAGAGACTACTTGCATAGCTAGCACTGTCCCCTCACACATGCTTCAAAAGGTTAAAAGCATTTATGGGACTGGTAAAGGCAATTCTAGGAAATAAGACGTGCTTTTCTTACCAGCTTTCAAACATCAGTTCTTTTTGGTTTCAGTTTGGATTTTTTCTTTATTTAGTTTCCCCTGAAATTCAAGTTCCACCAAATGTAATATTAAAAGAATGACCTAAAGACAGAATGGTCTGTGCACTAAGCATTTGGATTCACAAGGACTCTACAACTTTTATTTCCTGCAAGAGACTTCCACAATGACTAGCTTTTTTAAAAGAACTTTTACCTATGCAAAACTCATGAGCTGGTTAGAATATATTTGCTTGTGGAAAAAAAATTGAAAATTTGCCTCCATCTTTCAGAACAAAATTTGGGAATTTTTCGTGGTTTCAGGTTTTGTGGCCTGTGATTCACAACAAATAGGTTTTACTTAGGATAGTCAACACTTCTGTTTGTTACTCTTTGGCAAATAATATCAAGCAAAATGAAGCAGAAATTCAAAGCTATCTTAATACTTCCACTTTCATTTATCCTCTGGGCTCTTTTTTGAGAGGGTGTAAAGGACCTCTGCCATTCCTCTCTGTCTCTTTGTCGTAAGCCTTCTGTTAGACTTGTCTTTTCTCCCTGCAACTTTGTAAGCAAATCGAGGACAATGAAGTACTGAGCGATGTTGTTTCATAAAGTCCAAATTCTGTGATGAATGGCAAAAAATTCTTCCACCATGCAAAAGAAAAAGATGGGTTTAGAAACTTTCTTTCTTTACTAAACAGTGACCTTTAATCTCATTGCTTTCATTGCATTACTGTAGTGCTGTGAGAAGAAGGGAGGCGTTAGGGACCAGATGAAACAAATCCCCACGATGCAGTGCAGATCTGCTAGACAAAAACATCCCTTGGTCCTCTGAACATCAGCACACCTTCTTCATATTTGAGTCCCAGCACGGGTTGAAACAAAGGTGCAGTTAGTGCAATAAGGCTGAGAGCAGAAAAGTGAGAGAGGAAAAGAGGATGATTTTCTTGAGGTTGTCCAAAGTATTGCTGAAGTCTGATGATGACACAGAAGCAGAAAAGTCTTAAAGCATTTCTTAGTCTGAACCCTGACCTCATTTTCAGCTTATCTCCTTGATGAACCTCTCTCTTTCTTGTCCCCGTCACTTCCTTCTCTCCTTCCTCACCCTCTCCCCAAACGAAGAATTCAGCTTACTCCTCTATGCAACAAAGCAGCTGCATGAAGTCACATCCTGATAGAATAAGGAACTGTGTAACTGATCTACACATCTGTAGCACTCTCCACTGTACTTAGTTTGGTTGCAACGTAGTAAGTAGCAGTTGCACATACACTGGGTAAATAGGAATTAAACATGTTGAAGAGAAAACCATCTAATGCATCTGATAAGGAGAAAAGTCAAAAGCCAAAGGTAAGAATGTTTAATTTTTGTTGTCAATGAATAATAACAAGAATTCTTAACAATTTTTAAAAGGTGGGTTTCCTTTTAAATCCTATCTTTAGGATTTCCTGATGTGCTAGCAAGTTCCACAGTGCTGTAATCTCAGGAATCTATTTGTATATACTCCCTTTACAATAGTAGTGATCCAATTCAAGGAATCATCATTGTGAAGCTGCAATAGCTATGCTAAAGAGTCCTAGTACTCAACTTTGTCTATTATTTTATGTTCTGCTTCAGTCTTTTAACAGAGTAGCTCACAAAATCCCCTCTCTCCCTTTGATCTATAATAAACTGATGATATCCTGAAAAGGAGTGTGAGAATCAGTGAAGAATTAGAAAAGCAATTAAATTTGTTCCTTATTTTAATTAACTTGCTTTTGCATTACCATAACCAAAGGAGGAAAGGGTACTTAGCAAACAGTGTTTGTCATTTTCAGTTTCCTGGGAATTATTAAAATTTCAGTCCAAAAGAAATACTTTGAATAAACAGATAATGTGCTACACTGGACACTTTCCACAATCTGGAATTGTAAGAAAGAAAGTGAGAGTTTTGCAAGGGGCATAAAGATGAGTCCTGTGCTTGAACTTTACTTACAGTCCCTGGACTGAGTGCAAAATGATCTCTGAGTATAGTATTGTACAAGTGTATTGTAAGGCTGAAGTGAAATGGCTACTGCTCGATCTGAGCACTTTGATATCCATTTCTGCCTCAATTTACCAGTGTTGAAAATTTAACAGAGAGATTAGGAAAGCCTTGTAGTATACTTCTGCTCTCAGTAACTTGGCATCTAGTTTACAGACCCATCTTCTCATTATTTGGGAATACACCTGTCCTAGTGTCTTCCGTGTCCTAGAAGATTATTGCAGACACTATTCCCTGTTTGATTGAATTATAGGATCAACTGGGTTGGAAAAGACCTCAAAGATCATCGAGTCCAACCCTACCATGGTTACTAAACCATGGCACTCACTAAGTACCACATCTATTCTCATATTGAAAACCTCCAGGGATGGTGAAACCACCACCTCCCTGGGCAGCCCATTCCAGTGCCTCATTACTCTCCCGGCAAAAAATCTCTTCCTAATGTCCAGCCTAAACCTCCCCTGGCAGAGCTTGAGTCTGTGCCCTCCTGTCCTACTGCTGGTTGCCTGGGAGAAGAGACCAACCCCCACCTGACTGCAACCTCATTTCAGGTCATTGTAGAGGGTGATAAGGTCTCCCCTGAGCCTTCTCTTCTCCAAGCTAAACACCCCCAGCTCCCTCAGCCTCTGCTCATAGCACTTGTGCTCGAGTCCCTTCACCAGCCTCATTGCTCTTCTCTGGACCTGCTCCAGCACCTCAATATCCTTCCTGAACTGAGGGGCCCAGAACTGCACACAGTACTCAAGGTGTGGCCTCACCAGCATCAAGTACAGGCAGAATCACCTCCCTGGTCCTGCTGACCACACTGTTCCTGATCCAGGCCGGGATGCCATTGGCCTTCTTGGCCACCTGAGCACACTGCTGGCTCGTGTTCAGCTTTCTATCTATCCAAACTCCCAGGTCCCTTTCTGCAGCCTGGAGTGCTGCATGGGATTGTTATGGCCAAAGTGCAGGACCAGCACTTGGCCTTGTTAAACCTAATCCTGTTGGAATCAGCCCATCTCTCCAGCCTATCCAGTAGAAATGTCTTCTGGTTTTACACAGCACTGGCTTTTGTGTATTGTGCTTGCAGTTTTAAACTATGACTCATCAACAATTAAAATTAATGGGGTTTTCCATGGATTTCAAGTGATTTTGAATCCATTTCTACCACATTCGAATGGTTTTACTTAAGCTTTGCACTGGATTATTTGGTATGCATTTTCTTCTGTTCGGTCACCTCACTCTTTTATTTTAATGGCAAGGAAGATATATAATTAGTATCTAATTGCACTAGAGATTAAACAAGAAACGACCATGAAAGACTCTGTGGATGGGCTTCGTTTTCCTCTCTGTTAAGTATTTTCAAAAGCCAGTTTTGGTCACTCTCTTTTTGTAGAGCAAGACATTCTCTAACAGCATTCTGATTTTCCTTTTTAAAACTGTTTTCCTGCACAGTTAGCTATTAATCCATTAATTCATTCCATGCTATAAAAATGCAGGCATTGTAGCTTCTTTTATATATATATATATTGCTCACAGATTTGATTCACTGTATGTGTACAGCAGGGATAAAAACATTCCAACCACTTGAGTGAGTGTTAAATCTGCTGACTTTGCTCCACTCTATTTGTCTTATTGTAACTGTTTACAAAAATGGAAAGGTCTTGGTGAAGTGGCTCAGTATGTGTTTTTTTCTCAGTAGTGTTCTTTGAAACATTTCACCTTCTGTAGGCCCACTTTTGCACAGAACTGTGAAAACTTTCCACAATGAGAATGCTTTTGCTGAATGTGCTCTTCACAAACAGGGTGAGGGAGAGGACAGCCCCACATTGCATAGAAATCTGAATTTGTTGTAGTATGTTTCGAAACTTGTCCCATGTAAGCAACGTAAATACTTAAGTTGCTTAATATTGAATTGGGTAAGATGGGGCACAGGTTCCTACCTCCTGACAGAATTTACAGGATTTCACAAGTGACTTCCCTAGATCATGTCCTGGCTGCCCCTGCTCTGCCCAGACAACACTTGGTACCTCCTCATACTTACAAGACAGGATGACGTTGTCACTTGGGCTACTTCACCTTTCCTTTAGGCAGCTTAGATGTCCCAGTGTCTCCACACATCTACACAGGGCTAGCATAAGACCTGTGGGAGACCCATAAGGTCTGGAATGTTAAATGAAAATCATGTTTTCTATCTTAGACCCTCAAAGAGGACACCAAAAGTATCTTTTTAAGTAACTGAATCTTAACTATGGTGATCAGTTGTCTTTATCACAACTGTATGAACTTCAGTGAATTAATTCAAGTGTTTCATCCAGACTTTTTTTAAATCCTTTTTCTTTTATTACTTACCTCTTGATAAAGGTGAAGGAATACCATGCAAGGCTGCTGTTAAAGCCCTTCTTGAGGCAATTTGCTGTCCCTGTATAAAGCCCCTAGTAGTGGTGGGCAAGTCAATGACCACCGCAGGAGTAATACAGGTTTTCAGTATCTAACTGCCACTTCTCTATGTGTAATGCATTTACCTTACTTACTTATCATTGTGGTGCTTAAGGGGCTTCTGCAGATGTGTTAGGTACTGCATAGACAAAAAAGTCTATCTTACGACTTTCAGTGTCTGCTAGGAAAAGGTTAATCCTATGGCATGAAATACTAGTGTTGCAGGGCTTTTTGTTATGCAGCATGATTTTGGTAGTGCTGCAGTCATGCTAACAACTTATTTGAATGTCTGGCAGCTTTTAAGCATGCATGGATATGCATATACCTACTGAATGCACTGTATATAAACAATATAAATAAACATTCATTGTTAGGCAAAAATCCAACTATGCCCAGTGTCATCCAAGAGAAATGGGAGAAAAATACTTTCAAAAGAGGTACTGGAAGGATCCTGCTCCTTTGCAAATGTGTATCATTGTAGCTGCACATACTAATGTGGAAGTGCTCATTTATACCTTGTACATCAACTGAGGATCCCAAATAGCTGTATTATAACAGAAAAGTCCTAAGGCTTAAAAATGCCCTGCATAATATTGAAGAACTTCAACAAATTGAAGGACTAAGCTTTCAATTTCAAGCCTACCTGATCTGACCTATCTGTCTATCCAGGACCTTAAATGACTTCCTATCACAACAGAACATGTGCATCTCCCATCCCTTCTTTTAGGGAGTCCTTACCTGCCCTTCTTTCATTTCAGCCAGATGAGACACGGCTTGGTTTACACAGTGTAGCTGTTCTGAGCTGCAGTATTATTTGTTGGCAAGAGAGGTCAAACAAACTAGGCCTTGCTCATAGCCCTGAGGTTCATGGTCATGCTGATGGCTGGAGCCAGCTCACTGCAGGGAGAGTATCTCCTGATTTGCTGAAGTGTTAGTTGCTGAGCAAAAAAAGAAGGTGGGGGGAAGGATGCTTTTACTAGATGTGTTTCAGCTATGGGTCTGTGCACCACCCCTTAGAGAGCTGGGGAGAAGGAGAACAGTTGACTTGGAGGATGAAGAAAAGACCTCTGAAATCACCTGGATTTTAGCCTCTTTGACCGTTATGATGTTACCAAGTCAGTGCATCTGGGGAGTGGAATGAAGCAGATTCAGAACAATGGTAGGAACAAACATTCTAAGAAATTATACAGGATCTAGTTTTCTTTTTTTGTATACACTTCAGGCAGCACCATAGAAATAAAACATTGTTAAAGCATTTCACGGCTACTCTACATTCCATTTTGCACTGTTTGACACATTTGACCAGATGCAAATAATCTGTAAAACCTCCCTGCATTGTCTTGCCAGATTCACAGGATGTAGTGTGCTGGGCAGAACCTACTTCTTTCTCTCTTTCATGTTCCTAAGGACACAGAAAACTTGAGAACTGCCTGATGATTCTTGGCTTTACTTCAATGTGAAGCACAGATGACTTTGCGCCATTTTTTCTGGCTTGACTGAAGGAAGTCTTATATCATTATTCTACATGACAGTTGATCTATGTTTATGCTAAAGGTTTGAGACATTTGCATTTCCTTATTCTGCTTCCAAATGTGCTTGGTGCTTTAAACTCAGCTTACTTCTGGTGTGTAAGACAATTCAGGGTCAATGCCTCTGCATTTCACTTAGGCTAAAATATGTCCAAGCTTCTAATTAAATCAATATTCACTTACTTAGGTGATGAACCATTATTTGTTTTCAGGGTTATGGGAAAATAGTGGCAAATTCAATGGGAGGAAACATTTTAATATGCAAATTTATTCCCTAGTACTATTTCATACCACTAATTTTACTTTT
This sequence comes from Acanthisitta chloris, assembly GCF_000695815.1. Lineage (NCBI taxonomy): Eukaryota > Metazoa > Chordata > Aves > Passeriformes > Acanthisittidae > Acanthisitta > Acanthisitta chloris. The sequence goes on along the minus strand of NW_008667484.1, from coordinate 61,302 downwards.
TATAACCTTTAAATGAAACCCTGAGTTCACAGAAATCAATGCATATTTTTTGCCATATGCTCGAGGCCAGAATTTCCCTTTTGTAATATATTTTTAACAGAAGACCTAATCCTGATTCTGAAAACACTTAAATGAATAAATTAGCTGTGATCCTATTGATTTCAGTGGGATTATCTGAGTAAAGTTTATCGCTTGTCTAAGTGTTTGGAGCCTGTAGTGCAGACAGATGCTATAAGCAAATTTTTTGGTGCTGCATTTTTCTCAGATGGTGTCTTGTGCCTCTCCAATGGGAAATACTTATTAACAAAAATAAAATAGAAAATAGGTACAACAAACCTAAACATCAAAAATAATTCAAGACATAATTAGATCTTCTGTAGGACATGATCTGCAGTGAAGAGATTGCTCAGTGTTAATGAATATTAACTAGGATTTATCCTTGAGTGGGGAAAACTGAAGGTTTAAGTTATATTTTAAAGGCAAAGACTGGTAGAGTTATTAAGTTTTACATTATGTTCTTTCCCCCTGAAATTTCGGGTGCATAATAAATGAGCCACTGCTAGTGTCACAGATGCTAATTTTCACAACCATGACTGAAGTGATGTTTGTTTCCATTTGCATTTCATTCTAACAATGATGAGAGGTGATGAGTTGATGATAAGCTGTTTTCACCGTACTGCCCGCTGTGCAAATTTATGCTTATAGGCAAAGATGACACATAGTTCTGTCATTAAAGGTCTTTACTGCATTGCCTCTTGAAGAGAGACTGTTTGTCAAAATCCATTTGAACTTTGTTGAATAAGTAGAAACAGATGACAACATCTGGGAAGTATTTTTAAGAACCTGCTTTATAGTGTAAATACCTGTGGGCCTTTATCAGGGCGGGTTCAGAGAAAGAAAAAATGATACTTGAAATAACCATGTATGTGTAGATGGGGAAAGAAGGGATTGCAGGTGACACTTCAGAAGGTGTTTTCTGTCTTCCTTAGGCTTCATAAAAAACTAGAACAAGGTTAGAGTTAGCCTTGGGTTATTTTCCTTGTGTGCGTAGAAGTCTCTGCAATCATATTACTGTTCCTCTTCTGTTTTTTTTTTCCTTCATTTATATTGTCATCTTGCTTCTTGATCATCAGCTAATTATTCTTTTTGTTTTTCAACAGCAGTTTCAGAAAGTTGTTGTGTCTTAACATATATGTTAGCATATCACTTCTAGTAAGGTATTGAAATTTGAGGAATTTAGTTTTCTCACCAGTAAGTAAGGGTCCAAAGTCTTTGTGGCAAAAGAACAACCATGTCTCACATGACCCTTGCCAGGAGGCTGATTAGGATGACCAGACTCCACATTTTGATGCTCAGATCAAGACACAGGCTCACTGAAGGCTCACACAACTCTTGGCTAGTTTGTGTATCAAAGGAAAAATGTCGTCTGTGGCCTGGTCCAGTACTGACCTCTTTTGAGTGTTCCCTTGATTACAAAGCCCTTAACATTTTCACCAGTTTTGCACAGAATTCAGGTAATTTCTTATTTCTTCCCTGTCTTGGTTTTAATTCACTAGCCAGGCTTAAGTTCCTAATAGCAGAATGTTTTCAAACAACTGAGAGCAAATCTCCTGAAGGAAATATTTACACATTAATATTAATTTTGCTTAGAGTAACAAATCCAGTTCAGTTTGTTTTTCTAAGCAAGTAAGAGCATTTCAAGAAGTATGTCTGAATCACCTTGTCCAGCCACTTTTAGAAAACAGACTATCAACAACATCATTTATAACTGTACTCTCTGATAAATACATAGCACAACTACCAAGGTGACATAAATCAGCATTAGTTGCCTTCTAATTATTTAATTAGCTTTATAAAGCAGACTTACTTCAATATTGTATTTCAAGGAAACCCAAAATACCCCAAATTTAACAGGGGCCAGGATATCTGTCATTGCCGGGAAAAAATGCGTAGCTACTTATGGGCAGGACTCGCAGAGGATGTGGCCTACAGTTTTCTGTAGGTTTCAGTACTCTTCTAGGAATCTGTGTCATAGCATAAATCCAGACCAAAGTCATTATAAAGCCAGCACTTGGCAGCTTGTATAAGAAATTTGTGGGTGGTTACAAACATTTCATCCAGAAGAATTGACCCTTTGGTATGTGAGCAGAAACCTGTGGGAATACCCACCCCTGGAAAGGGAAAAATATCTTCGGGGTCTCTGTAATTACAATATCCCTCAACCTTTATCTTCTGAAAGGCTGCAACAGACAGCAGGGTTACTTCAGTTGTGAGAAACAATTATAGTCTGTTCCACAAATTAGCAGTTTCAATGTTTTTGCCAGACATTTTGCATCTTGCCACCAGGCTGCAGATTATATATGTTCTGAATACGTAGTGAGTCATATGTCCTTTAAACCATCATAATGGAAAGCTTTTTCTCACACATCACATAGAGGTGTGTTGTATTTGTGACCACCCACCTTTTTTCCCAAATGAAATCTCTTCTGTATACCTGCTTGTTCTTACCTTACTAGCATTTTTTAATCTTATCCCATTACAGCGAACCCAAGAGCACGTTCCTACTATTTTTCTTCTCAAACTTGAGACTGAAATTCCAGCCTAGGGAAAACTTTGGGGACTGCTTCAGGGAAGTTGCTTCTTTGACTACATATATACCTTGCTGCCACTTTTTCCTCTATGCCTTTTTGGTTTATTTCATGGATACACAGAAACCTGGATAATGAGTTCACCTGTACACAGTCTTCAGGCCGCTTAATTCCCAGTCATAACATCCTTCTGATAAGCTGAATGTCAACAGCAAAAGGTCTGTTATCTCTAACCATCACCTAGACCTGAGGCTGAGAAGCTTTCTCTGAGAAGAAGATCTCATGATCTACCTCCTCTTTTGCACCATTATGGCCTCTGAATGGAGTGTTAGAACATTTCCTGCCTTTCTGTGTCTCCATCTCTTTCATCATCTTCACAAGAACAACCATGTAACTTCACACTACGGTACTTGATTTCCATAAGATGCTGAATGGTTACTTCCTTGGCAACCGTAGGAAGTTGTAAGTTCCTCTACTTGGCCATGCTCACCTCATTCAGAATATGTGGTAGGTTTGTTGTTCTTCTGGGTATGTTGGAAGGGAAGTGAGACATGAGGCTACTGGAATACTTCAGCACATGGCTTTAGGTTTTCATGCAGTGTTTCTCATGGCTTCTTCAGGGAGAAGATAAACACTATAGGAGTTCTGTTCAATCAGAAAACAGAAATCAGAAAACCTATGGTGCAGTTTCATGTCTTCCTTCTACCATTATGCTTGAGACACAGATGGAGCTTTGTCACTGACAGCCTGCAGCCGAGAGATAAAGAAATCAGCTTCACTTAGCAATAGGACAGCCAAAAGCAGGTCTGAGAAGATGAGATGACAAAGTGGCTGAGACAGCTGAATGGGCTCTGCTGCCTTCACCTGTACAAAGAGGATGGTGATCTTTACCATGCATGAACTGCTTTCACTTGCCACAGCTGTGCTGGTTTTTTTCTTAGACTTCTGTCTGTCTGCCTCCTTTTTTTAAGATCAGAGGTTAAGTCCAAAACCCTATTCACAGAGCTGGAAAGAGGACATAGTTCACTGATGGATGAGCAGCTCAGAATGTGTGTAGAGGGTGCAGAAAATGACTGATGATGGTAAAGCAGGAATTCAACTTTATTCACAAGCGTATGGCAAGGCTCTTCTGATGTTGCCTCTTGGCATGCTTCCATTATTTTCTTCCTGTCTCTGTAATGAAGTTTATATTTGCTTGATTAACATTAAACCATGACAGTTGGTAATTGCAGTAAAAGGTTTGAAAACTTTGTGTTTGGGATTTTAATATCTGAAGTAATGGGAAAGGCCACACCTTCATATCTGTTCCTGTGCCTCTCAGCTATGTGTGGTTTGTATGGAGGTTGCAGGAGCATGGGAGGGGTGAAAAGCTTGGTCTCAATTTTGTCATGTGTCAGAGTGAAAACACACCTCATGCAGCTGGTACATTTGTTTTTCAGGGAAAAAAGCTGTAGTTTTCCTCTGAGCTGTGATCAAAATAACCCCACGCCACAGAGATAATTAAATGGAGAAACAGTAATTGATGTGCCTATACCGATACCATTTGCTGTGCCTAGTACCCCAGTGAGCTGCAGATGACTAGCTTTTTTTTTTCTTTCTCCTGGGATTGCAGTTACAGAGCTTATGTTACAGAGAAAACCCAGAATTTAATACATTTTAACTTCTGAACTAAGAAGTATTCTTGTACAGTCACAAATCACAAGGAAACCCGGAGCTGGCAACCTTCTTTCAGCTTCCATACTGGTTCAAACCCAAAAGCTTACTGGACTAATTTTATGAGTTCAAATTTCCAAGGAGCATATTTCAGATTCCCAGGCATGAGCTGTGCAAGCATGCCCAGTTTCTGAAGCCCAAGAGGCTGCTATGAAGTGCCACATGTGCTTTTTTCAACTAGAAAATAAGGATAACTTTGGCCCATGGATGACAATAAGCCAATGTTGGAACTGAGCCATCTGACAAGGGAGGATATATGAAAGAAAAAAAATGACACTGGTCTGCATTTCAAAGGAGTCAAAAGTTAACCCACTGTAACAAATACAGTATTTTATTTGTTTGTTGGTTTGTTTTCTTTGTTTTCCAAGGCAAAAATAATTTAAATAAGTGGACATATAGATCTGATGAAGCACTAAAATTCACAGTGACTGATGATAGATACGGCACTGAATTTTGCTTCTCTACTGTAGTGCATCTTCATTAAGGCAATTTTAGCTAATCTCACTATGGATTCATTAATCAAGTGTAGTCAGGATGTCTGAAGGGAGATAATGAGCAGGGGGAAATGGCCTATTGTTTTGATCTTACTCTTCAGCTAGTTAGTTTGTTGATCATGTTCCATAATATTTGTACCCTGATAAGTTCCAGTTGCAATTAGTTATCATAAAAGACAACTAACACATCTTTATTTACTTACAAGTTAAAAATTATTCCATAAATAGATCAATTAACTTTGTGTTCTCTGTACATCTCATGCCTATGCAGATTTACAGCCTGCAGTATCAGTTAACAGTGAAATGGAAACAAGGTGAACCAGTAGCATTTTAAAATTTCCTCCCTTTATCCAAAGATACAAGCATCCATGGAGACAAAGTCCCTAATCCTACATCTTTTTCTCTAAGCACCAACATCCTAAATGCATACTGCAGTATCAAAGTCCTTAGTGCCTTCCAAAGTTTCTCCTCTAAATAGCCTAAGAAAAGATTTGTTCATTTTTAACTTACTTTTTACTCATTTAGGATTACATACTGTATATCTGCCCCACATAAAGCTGTCACTATATCACTTATAAAAAAAAAAAAGTTGAGATTCTAAGAGCCCAGGGGGTCTGGAGACTGCAGAAGATGGGAATGTTTATAATCTCTGTGATATTAACTGCAGCACTCAACCTCAGGTGACATAAAGCATGCAAAAAAGAACTTTCTGTCAGTTTTATTATTTCTAAAAAGGTTCCCCTTGAAAGAGAAGAGTGACCTTGCTCTGCTGAGCTGACATATGCCACTGAATTAATGGCTAAGCTTTGCTGTAGGGAAGCTAGCAGTAACATTACAACTCCAATGGCTGAGTTTGCTGTGAACATTAATCAGGGGAACCAACATGATGTATCAAACACTCATTTAAAAGTAATAAAAACTAACTCTCTTTCTTCCTCCCCTCCTCCAAGTTTCTTCGAATTAGCTTATTGTTGATCATTACCTGTTGTCAAGGGTAAGACTGCAGTATGGCACTAAAACTTGTATAAGGATTTTCTAAAGTTTGCTTACTCTTCAGAAAAAACAAGTGAGCCTTTGGGATGATCAGAATTGACTGTGACTTAGAGGTTATTTTTTTAATCTTGTTTCCATCTGGAAGGTCATTTGAAGGAATATCTTCCACTGAAAACGTGCCTCTTCCTGGCAGGGCATGCAGAAACTGTTTTTCATTCTCAGTGACTCCCTGGGAGCAGGACCAGCTTCCATGTCATGCATGAGCAAAGTATAAGATAGGCAAGGAGGCTCTTGCTGCCATCAAAATAATCGCTGTAAAGGATCTTGTATGTCTGTAATACAGTGGTTGAGTTGCAGAGGCTCTGACCAAACCACTGTCACACCAAGCAGGAGCATTTTCTGCCTATCTGCTGTCGCTCTGCTCTGGGGCAGGCTGGTGATTGTGCTACAGTCAGCAGCTGTGGCTGCTCCTCAGGCTTGCTGAATGGAACAGTGTGCTGGTTTGAGTTGGAGTAGAGTTAACTTTCTTCACAGAGGCTAGTATGAGGCTATGTTTGAGTTTTGTGCAGAACACAGAGTTGATAATGCAGAGATGTTTTTGTTACTGCTGAGCAGAGTTTACACAGAGTCAAGGCCTTTGCTGCTTTCCGTACTGCCACACTGGCAAGGAAGTTGGGGATGCATGGGAGATTGGGAGGAGACACAGCTGGGACAGGTGACCCAAACTGACCAAAGGGATATTCCATACCATATGACATCATGCTCAGTATATAAGGGGGGAGGAAGAAGGAGGAAGGGGGGACATCTGGAGTGAGTGAGAGGCTGTGTGGTTCTTGGCTGCTGCTGGGGTTAAACCACGACAAACAGGAAACCCCTCAAACATGCTGTGTCTGCCTATGCTATTCTGCATGTGGTCTATGTGCAGCACAATGAGGCAGTAGGCTCCTTATCGTGGCTTCTCTTCTAGCAGGGGAGCATACATGGCAATCACATTCCCACATGCTCTGGGGAAATATGCTGGCTGCCCCACTCCACGTGTGCTGGACAGGCAAGGGGGTCCCTTTAAAACTGAGCCCTTGAGGGAATTATGCTTTGTCTTCAGGCATATATATTGTCTTCACTTAAAGCCTGCAAACACACTTTTGAGTAATTTCTCTTGCACAGGAAATCCAGCCAAACCCTGCAAGGTCAAGCCCTAGATAATACACAGCATTAATAAAATCATGCAGTATAAGTAAGCAGGGGAAGGACTTTAGTTGAAACTAGGTGATTCGGTTTAAAAATACGAGAATTCATCTGTGAATTCATCTGGTTTGAAGAGGAGAAAACTTCAGGAAAGAAAAGATATTGATATTTAAGGGATGAGATATCAAAGCCTGCAATGCTTACGTAGTGTTTAACCAGTCTTTACTCAGGCAGTGCTCCCTTTTACTGCAGTGATGGTTTCATGGAGTGTGGATTTCCAGGCTCATCCCTGGATGTTTCTGCCCATGTGCAAATGAAGGGTAAAAAAAGGGTAGCAGGGAGGTAAAGTACACATCATGCCAAATCCTTAACTGTCATTTTCATAGCTCCTCTGAGTTTGTCACACATCCTTAACCTTCTTTTAAAGTCATTTTCTTTTCATGGTTTCGTGTACCACTGAAAGTCACTTTTAATTAAATATCATATAAATAATAAAGTCTTGATTGCATAATTAATGCAAATACCTGTGTGCGCTTCCGGAATTGGACAGACTGCCAGAAGAGCACTTGGAGTGACTTTTCTCACTGGGAACTGAGAGTGCTCTGCAGCAACTGGGCAGGAACAATGGTGCTCAAAATTCATGGTCAATGTGCTTTTAAAAAAAGAGGAGTCAGATCCCTTTGCCCTCCCCTTGCACATTTTGCAATACTCACTTGTGCAAACCTCTCCTAGTGTTGAGATTGACCATTCTTAAATTGCTTCTTTATTCAGTTCCTCACAAAGTTGTTTAATCAACACAGTACATTTTTTGCCAGACAAAATTGTCTTTTTGCTCAGACATCCTCATCTTCCTGAGGAGGACTTACAGACCTTGCAAATCATCTCACCCTTGTTTAACTTTAGGATCAGTAGGTTCCCCTTTGCTTGCAGTTGCTTCAGTGCCTGCCCTGCACGAGGTGCCCCATGAAAGCACTCAAGACTGGGTTTCTAGTGGAAACTCTGCTGTGTGGGCTGGGCAGTCAGGAAGTATGTGCTTCATGTCAGCTGTGGTTTAGGCTTGAGAGACCAAGGCTGGTACCAGATAGAGGTACTGAGCTGCTCAGTGTTTGCTTTGGAGAGCACAGTTTGTTGACCTGGAGGAGTGTTAGGTACGATGAATTCATTATTTCATACAGCTTTTTTTTCCATTCCTTTTCCATCATTAAAATGAGGTTGCTTGCTCTGAGGCTTCATGGTGGCAGTTTTGTTCAAAGTCCACTGCTCCTCTCTCTCCCCACCTTCTTGCCATTAATGAATACTAGACCATGGTAACAATCAGTCTTTTATAGAGTCATTTTTAAGCCAGTGAAAAATGCCATTTTGGTAGATTGCCCTATTTGAGTTAGCAAGAACAAGCACTAGCATTTTTTATTGCTTTCAGCTGGTGAAGTGCAAGGTTTAGGCCATGTTTTGTGTGGGCTATAAAGTCATATTAATGGATTGAGCAGTGGTCAGAAGATCTCTATGTGTAACTAATGTGTAAATAGGAAAAATATCTCTGAGGTAGAGGTCTTCTCTTTTGTTAGTTCTCTTATTCTTTGGAGAGTTACTGAACCTTGTATGCAAATTTTCATTCTTTATACTGAAGTCAAGGGGTTTTTTTGGTGATGGTGTTGGTTTGTTGGGTTTTTTTCACAGAACATCCCAACAACTAAAAATTGCTATCTTGCCATCTGGGAAAGTAGGAGACAATTCTTTAGATTATCTATGCAAGAACATAAACTAGTAATATTCATCTCTACTTGGTAACTCTTAATTTATTCTCAGTCTCCTCGTTCTGAAGGGACTAGGGCAATCAGTGAATAGAAGAAATTAATCAAAACCTGATCTCCACTTATCTCCGTCAATCGGAGCAGCAAGCACAGGCTGTTCTCTTGGGGCTTACTGTACCTTCTTCCAAGACAGAAGGAAGAAGACAAGTGTCTGTGGCAGGCAAGGAAATTGGACAACATGCTGAGTTCCCTTTTCACCCAGTAACCACATCTGCCCCTATACATCTTACATGGTAGTATACAGATGAATAGAAGCTAAAAATGAAAAAGCATGGAAGAATTTGAAGAGATTTACTTGTGTGAGAGGGTTGGTAGAAAGTCATTACATCATGCTGGACTTAAAAGATATTTTGAATAGGACTTCAAGCAAAATATAATGGGCCAGAACTTCTCACAGCAAGGAACCAGATCTCTGAGCAGTGTGAATTGTCCAAAGGAAAATATGATTTGAATATCACTCATAATGATTATTTAGCAGTATAACTGCTGTCAGTTTTGGCTCAAAGGTTGTCTTTAGACACAGAGAAGCTATGACTAGTTTACCATAAGAACTGACTTTTCTTACAAGGGGAGGATGTTTTATAACAGAAAGGATGGATTGCAGAACCTGTTGTTGCTACTTTACTATTTGCATACCGCACCGTACTATTTTCTGGGGAAAATGATAGGCTATTTAGAGACAAACCACACCATCAACTGTAGACTGTCCAAATGAAAATAAACAACAATTACATAGCATCTATCCATTTAAAATGATTATTTAAAGTTCCTGGACTTCAGGGGATAAACGAGATAGTAGATTTAAAATACTGGAAAGTGTCTTTGATATTTTCTATTATGCTAATTTGATATATGGAAGGGGAAGGGATGAAAGTTAATTTGATGATTTGTACAAATCATTTGATTTGTCCTTGTGTGGGAAAACACAGTTGTTTCTCTCCTGCTCATGCCTCCATTAGATTTTACTTAGCAAAGTCATATTTGCTTAACATATTCATTGGTAGCTTTTGCATGAATCCAGCCAGAAAAACCACTTAACTTTATAGGATGCTGAATCCTAGTATCAAAAGTCAATAGCGTATTTTCTCCTAGTAGCTTTGCATTTACTTTAAAAGCTTCCCTTCACCTGGAAATAAGGCCTGTCCATATCTTCACAAAGTAGGTATTCCCTGACACTAATGCAATGACTGACACCACTGAAAATAATAGTCCCATTCCCTTTGCAGCCAGCAGCTCCTAAATCTGCTTTTTGTTATCAGTATAATGGGGTTGGATACATTTTTAAAAGGTGGTGCCTATTGATTATTTAATGGAAAATGTTAGTATAGAGAATTGCTGAAGCAGCCCTATTTAGTGCTCTCCAGTGCAGCAAGACCATTATCTAGAACAGTGGAAATCATCCTGTAACCCTTATTAATATTTAATAAGGATGAAGCAACATTGAAGTACACTACAAAATAGCCCCAGGCTTCTGCACATGTAGGATTTAAGGTTGTTTCAAGGGTCAAAAAAGGATAACTGATTCCCCTGTCCTCAAGCTGTTTATAGGTAAGACCAACAATAAACAATGTTTTTCTTCTTGTTCCTTTTAAAGTATTTGCAGCACATCTGCACTTCAATATACAGTTATTCCTACTAGACATATTGAAGTGATTGAATGCAGCAGAAAGGTCAGTGTATGTTTAGAGATTGCTGTGTGAGACTACTTTATACTTTCCAAATATTGCTATAAATCCCAGTCTCCCTCTTTCTTTCCCTCCCACTCCATGCCGCAGGGTTGACAAGCTAGTAAAAGGTGCTAATCCTGTCTAATAGAACCCTAATCCTTAGGGCTGTGTTTTTATATCATACTATTGAGCTAACCCCTTGTCACAGGATATTGTTCATCTACTTAATAGCAAAGTTCTTTATGGGAATTTTAGATAAAATTAAAGTGTACAATCCAAATTGCCTTTTTCAATTTCACAAGGTAAAAACAAACAAACATACCACAATGTTTAGCCAACAGAGATTTTTCGGAGAGATTACAATCAATTAAGATGACAGTCGTGTGGGATTTTTTTTTTTCATTATTTTCCCCCCTCAGTGAATAGTAAATGTCATTTTACTTGCCCAAAAATATTCACAGATCTGGGTCAGTTTCTTCAAATAACCTTTGGCTGGAAATATTTTCTAGGTTAGATGTGCTCGGAAATGTAGTGAGGAAAAAAATGTTTTTTCTCGTTGTCTGAAGTTGCACTGCTTAGAACATGGAGCCAAAATGTGGGTACACTTTCCTCTTCCATCTGGCTGTGTTCAGACCTTTCCCACTTCTATGTCCATATTATTTTTTGGGGGGTGAGGTGGCAGAGCCAGTTAATAAATAAGTTTGGGAAAACAGGGAAATATAAGGGTAAGGAGCTTTTATTTTCAGTTGTGTTCCAAGGAATGCTGATTTTCTCCTTCTCAAATGGAGACTTTAAGATGAAGTATTTTCATGTGGTTTCTTGTAGCTTTTCTTTGTCATATTTTTTTCCTGCAAACTATTTTTAGATTAAAAGAGACTGCACACAAGAGATAAGGGAGCTCATATAGATAGTAACCCTGTGATTTATGAGCAGGGACCAAATAAGATGGGGTCCCTCCTGGATGGAAACACCCAGGGGAGGTATGCATGTGCTCCACATAGCTGGTATCATTTTGATGAACACCTTCCTTAAGATCAGGATTGTGAAGCCTGAATACCACCTCGCCACTCTGATTCCTGCAGTGGACTAACTGCTGCCAGGAGAGGAGACTGTAAGGAGACAGAGCAGCAAATGGCAGCTTGGCAGCTGTGGACAGAACAACTTCGGGGCCATATCTGCTCTCAGAAACTTGCCAGCAGCTGAAATCCTGACTCAAACAGGTCTTTGGTTTTCCAGCTTTCCGGAGGACAGCACTTACAAAGAGTACCCTGCTGCTTGGGTATGCAACTGGAGGACTGAGCACAGCAAGGGCAGTATTCTCTGCAGCACTCAGTGTTTGGGCAGCTCTGCTCCTCTTACCACCGAGAGATTTCTCCTTAGCTTTTCTGGGAGCAGGTCCATGCTGGCATTAAGTGTGCCTGCAGCATGAAGGCAGGAAATGGGACTGGCTATTCAACCAGTCCTTTTCTACTCCTCTTTTGTTGTCCAAAGGATGCTTTACCTCAGTTTTCTCTGGGGCTACCTCATGAAATTCTTGCCTGGTGGAGAAGATTGAAACTCTGTAATAGTAGAGCCAGAAGCTCACAGGATTTTTGAGGCTTGTAGTGTTTCCAGATGGAGAGCAAAAGGAGGTAGCTGGAAATGCCAGGTGGAGAGGGCACAGTGGGTGCTTTAGAAACCTGTGGGAGATGAAAAGACGACTTGTGGCTGTGGGTGGGGGAAGAAAGCAATGGAATAAGGAACTAGTTTGGCTGAAATCATATGGGCAAGGCAAAAGGATGAATAAGTACAGGAAAAGCTGCAGCCAGGTAGTCTGAATCACTTATTAAATTAGTCAGGATGTATTTATTTTGTGGTTTGCTCTTTAGTTCAGTGTTTTTTCCTTCCAGAGGGGATTTTGAATACTCAAAAATAACCTGAGATGATATTGCATCATATATAATAGTAAACCCTGCTCAAGAACACTGATAGTGCATTAAAGACTTCTATTTAGTATGGAATAGTGAAGTACTTAAAAAAACCCCAAGTCTTTCTGGATTTCTCTATAAGTATTGGTGAAGGCATAAAAGTAAGCTCTTAAAGACTCTGTAGAGTGGATAGATGTCCAAATTCTGGCTGTTATGTGGGCTGCACTTGAAAAGACTTCTGACTTTTCATCAATGCCAATTTTATGCATTTTGCCACCATGGACAGTGCAACGTCAGACAGCTCTGCCTAGGCATGTCTGATAGGTATTTCTGTGTGACCTCTCTCCTCAAAATCTGCTGTGCCACTTCCCTACTTTTCATGTCACTTATCCACATGCAGAAAGGGTGAAAATTAGAAGGAAGCAAGAGAAATCTGTTCACAGTCTCTTAACGCACAGCTCAGGTGATGCAACCTTTCCTATTCCAAGTAAAGTTGTGGCACAGGAAAAAATTGTATCCGTTTATGTTTTAAAATCAGGCTATCAAATTGGAGAATTGGGAAAAAAACCATGAGGCCTGCCTAACTATTCTGTTACTTACTTCCTCTGCAATGTATGCATTTTGGACAAGATGAATTCATAATCCTTAGCGGTCCTTGCTGATTCCTCTTGGTAAAGAACCATAGTCTCCCCAGCTGCCAAAGTAAATTGTATACATTGCCACAACTCACACCACCATAACCAAGTCTATAGCTTATATCATATTTGTGGGAACACCTTTTTTTTCCCAAGCTCATAGACAGCTTTCTTTCATCTCTACAAGTAACACATAGGTATGTGAGTATAAGTAATGCAATACATATGTTACTACTTACTATTTGAAGCAGTGTTGTTTCTCTTACTCATTTCTCTGCTTCTGGCTGTACAGTCACATTTTTTTTCCCCTATAGTCACCTTCTAGTTTGTTTCTAGTTGGATGTAGCAGTTCATGGTCCACTGATACAGGAGGAATTTTTAACACAAACAGGTGACTTGACAGTTGTATTTAAGTCTTTATGACAGAACAAAACACCATCAGTGAGTCAAGGTTTGTCTTCTCTTCTTTTACAGCGCACAAGCAGCTTTGGAAACTTTGACCGTTTCAGGCACCACTTGATATCAAAGACAGATGATTCAACTGAGGTCTGTAGAATACAAAGTTTAAATTTCTTCAGTTCTCTTTCCCACGACAGTTATGAAAAAACATTGGGAAACTAATGTGTAAATTTTACACTGGCGTGCACTTTCCTCATGTACCTGAATCTGTCTGGATGACTGAGTCCTTGCCAAAATGAACAAGAGAATGACATCTAAACTTTGGTACTTTGATGTGAAAGTTAAAACCAATTCTTAAAAAAAAAAACAAAACAAAAAACAAAAGTGCATTTCATGTTGTTGTATGTCCCAAAGTAACCAGAACTTTACAAGTAACCCACATACGTGTCACTTTTGGTTTCAAGACACCTGCAAAACTCTCCTCAATTCTTATTTGTGTTGGGGAAAATAAATTATGGGAATCAACATTTTCTAGCATGAAACATATTTTCTTTCTGTCATTCACACATACAGTAGTGTCCTGCAAACCTGTTCAGGTACACAATTTCCCATGAAGATGGCCATGACTGACTTTTGCCATGCTAACTGTATTAGTGTCCTTAATATTTCCCTGTAATTCCTGCTCCACTACACTGCATTTCATTTACATGGTGAGTTGTTGCTTACAGTTTTATTTCCAAACAGATATCTGAGCTGGAGACTGTAAGTGACATTGGAGAAGCAGTACAAACCAAAGCAGCAAATAATGGAGGAAGTTTGAGTAAGAGGATGAGAGCCATTTCACTTACCATGAAGAAAAAGATGGGTAAAAAGTACATCAAGGCACTCTCTGAGGAGATGGTAAATACAGCCTGAGAGTTTTGTGTTTGTTGACAATACATGTGAAGTAAAAATGTTATATGCATTTTTCCTGTTCATGTTTCAACTGTCATCAGTTATGATAATCCATAAAAACATAGCACATAGTTAATTAAACCAGCTTTTTGTACGTACCCCTTCTTTCATGTGCATGCTAGTGTACACATACATGCACAGCATCACACAGTAAGGTCCCAAGACAGTCACAGGAGTTTTACGTCATTTAATTTTATTTTTCATCAAAGACCATTTGTATAAGCGTCACAAAAAATCTCCTAATGTGGACACAAAGTTGAATCCCATCATCAGTCTGATACTCAAGTTGTGCAAAAAGCTTCATTAGAAGAATATCTCTCTCGATACAAGAATTATTTCCAAAGTCCTTTCTGCAGAGGTCAGCCAGCATCCTAGAGAATGACAACTCATATGCCTTATCTCCTTTTACCTTATCTAATCATAGTGAAACTATCTTTATTAAACATAAAAACCCATAATGTTTCACATGCTGCAAACCCTGTTTTCTCAATATACTGCATCAGTGAGTTCCAAATTTTAAGAAGACATAAGGAAAAAGAACTCATCGCACTTATCAATCCTAAAAAATCTAGCTCGTCTGCATCCTACCTCACACATGCGTCTATATCAAATAAGTAGAGAAAATAAACAAGAAACTTTACAAGTAGAAAATAGTGTTTCACAGGATACCTTTAAACAGCTTTTGGAGGTCAAAGAGAAGGATCCCCATTTCATTAGTTTAGTTTTCTCTTTTTGCTAAAAATTGAGAGGTTACAATCCATGATTTTTATATTTTTATATTTACCTTCTGCACATGTACAGCAACAATTTCCATGACAAAAATTCAATGAATTATCTGGTTGGACACACATGTAGCATGATCTTGATCCCTGCAGGAGTTGATGACAATCAATACCAGCCACCTGATTAATCTATGGGTTATGCTGCTGACTGCTGTAACAAGCACAGTCCTTGCTGAAAACCAATATAGTATTAGTGCTATGCCTGATACATACCTGTATGGGTCTCTACTTCGTACATGCACCATCAGCTTTGCTTCACTTCATCAGCCATCTGATGAATAATTAATATTTCCCCAAATATAATGTAACATTCGAAGTACTGCAGGAGCATTAGGATTTCACACACACTGACAATGTGATGAAATCTGCTGAAGAAGTTCCTTCCTTTGAAAGCTTGTCACCATTTCATTTACCTGTTACATCATCTCCTACTTACCTGTGACTGAAATGTGGATCTTATTGTTTTGAGCAGGCTGTGATTTCTGAGGTGTGGTTTATTGGTATAAACTCAAGGGGCCAATTTCATACACCATTAGATTTTGTGAGAGAAACATATGTCTGTTAATTCTGAAATTAACTGGATTTTGAGGCCAATGCCTCAATGCTCAATTTTTGAGCACCAATGCTGTACATGTGTGCAGGCTGTCTCCTGAAGGCCCTGGCCTGGGGTGCTAGCCTGCTGACAAGCGACCATGCTTTTCAGAAGTTCAGTGTAAAACAATTGTGTTGGCTAGCATTTCACCATGCGCTTTCAGAACTGAATTTTATATTTCCTTCTCTGATATAAGTGGAAAAAAACACCTTATCTGGCTACCTACAAATTTCCCATTAAAAGTCTTCATTTCTGCTGAGGTGTATTGCAGGATGGAATGAAGTGAGTGGGACAGAGACAAGACCAGAAATTTCTCCAACATCATAAGGTGCTAGGGGTGGTGCTGGGCATCCTTAGTACCAGGCATCAGCTTCTAAAATGTTTTCTCACTTAGAGTGGTTCTTAATAAACGACAATGATGAGTTAATTTCCAATGATGATTTAAAAGGGAAAAAATGTTTCTCTAGTATACATTTCTTGGGAGTTAACATCTGATTTTTGTGTTGAAGAATGAAGAAGGAAAAGATGACAGTGATTCTGGTGGTGGCATACACACTGAGAAGGCCTCCCTAAAACCCAGTGACTCTTTGGAAAGCCTCTATAGTCTGAACAGTGGCCAGAGCTCATCTAGTAAGTACAAGATAGCTATACTTCTTAGTCACTAGATCAATATAGTTACTATTTAAATCTGAGGTATCAGAGCTGGTGATCAAAAATGTGATGGTAGAGAGCTCTTCAGTCTGGCAGACAAAAGCGTAATTTGATTAAATGGGTAGCATTTAGGGTGTATATATACCTCTCTCCAGAAATAAGTTGAATGTTTTTAAGAGTGAAGAAAAAAACACAACATGGATTATAGTGGATGTTGCTGGTATCTATGCCATAAATATTTGGTGGGATTATCACTGCTATAGTGCTGGTACCCATGGGGTTGCAATGACTGGGGGCAGCCACACAAACATCCTCTCTTCAGGTAGTGGCTGTGAGTTCATCCTTTGCCCTGCAGATGTGAGGCAGGCAAAGTGAAAGGTTTCTCTGAAATGATGGATGATGGGGGTTTAATCTGGCAGTGTCAGATCACGATGCAGAAAGACACCACCCACTTGAAACCCACTGAAAACCCTCCCCCAACAGGTTAGTCTACATCAGAGGGCAGAGGAATCTCTGATGAAAAGTCTGCCTCCACCTCTCTATCTGTAACTCAGCTGTGGACATTTTCTGGGTGGCAGACTACAGCTGTCCATTGCTGTGCAACCACTGCAGGCACTACCTGAGCCTGAGAGCAGACTGGAGCTGCAGCCCAGACCATTTGCACTGTAGTTAATCTGGCCCTGAGACAGAACTGTGCACTTAAGTAATCACCTCAAACAAAACCATTTTTATGATCATTTTCTATGTGATTTGTGAAAATCGTATTTGGGAGTTTACTTTCAGCACACTGCTGCTCTTATCTAAAAACATATTTGGATGGGATATTGCAGAGCTTGCTCAAATTTGCTTGAATTACTCTGCTGATATTTTATTGCTCAACTTGGATGAAATGACAGGCAGAAATGTTGATAAGATTAAAATTTCCCTCTGCAATGCAGGTTCCTTTGATGTTTCAGCTAGCTCTGTAATGAAATAAAATAGCTTCTACAGTACTTGTTTTCATTTCTCTGAATAAACTGGAAAAGTTCAGCAGAATTAATTCCCTAAATTGCACTTTTAGGGTACATTTTATTAATCTGCAGAGGTAATATTTCAAAAAGTCTGTAAGCAAAATGTGTAGTCTATTAGTATCATCACCAGGAAAAGATTAATGTAGGGAAGATATCAATGAAAGATCTCCTACCCATTTTCTTTGATCTCTTGTAGTATGATTTTTATTGAATGTATTTATCCTGGAATATGTCAAACCCACACTGTCTCTGTTTCTGTGTTTTTAAACACTTTCCTGCTGCACAGAATTGTATGTCTGGGTATATGGTGCAGGAGATATCTCAACTTGACTCTCTTTAAGGTGGGGTGACCAGCTGCTCAGATGGAACAAGCAACAGGGACAGCCTCCGGTTTGATGACGAGGTCCCTTACAGTGGGCCCTTCTGTGGCCGAGCCAAAGTTCACACTGACTTCACACCAAGTCCTTATGACACTGACTCTCTGAAAATCAAGGTAAGATTTTCACCACCAGGATTTCTTCTTTTCCAGTAAGAATGCCGGGGGGACACACATTTCTTACACGTGAAGAATATGTTTATTAATGCATTTTTAAACCGTTAAGCATGTGTATCACTCTAAAAGCCACAAAAGTCTAAAAGTTCAGACAATGTTGCAAAAACAACTGCTGTTAAAGGCTTTTGAAAGCATAGATTTCAGGTAGGTTACCTCATCGTGGTAGCTACCTAGATACCACAGATTTCCTCAGAGTAAAATACATGTTGCTTCCCACATAGTAGGTCTGGACTAAGAAAGACTGAAGTCTCGTGGGATGTGAAGTTGTCCCCTTGATTTTTCCATAACAGCTAGGATATATCAAAAGCTCAGTGGCACCCATTGTCTTTAATAAAAACAGTTTGCTTTACCATTAAGCTTTTCTTTAAACCTACCTTTGAACTATGAACTTTCTTTGCTCCAGACATGGCCTGTGTGAGTGAGGAAAAGGAGCAACAGATATAGGCCTCATTGAACATTACTAAAAAAAGCACAGAACTTTTTTCTCCTTCCATGCATTGATAGATTCAATATCATCATCCTCCAGATTACTCATGTCTGTAATCTGGACTTCTTTTCCCTCTTTGTAAGCACCTGCATATCCAGATTATATTCACACCAGCATCTTTTCTTCTTCTTCAGAGCCTCTTCTATTTTGTCAAAATCCTCATATTTTTCTCATGCAGAATCCCTCTCCTCCTCTCTGGCCTACCTTACAGGTATTGCTCTGCCAGTACTTGCAGTCTTTGTCACTTGCCCTTCAATTTCATTCACATCTAGGGCATTTCTTTCAAAACAGTTTAACTGTTTTAACAGATTAACTGGTCAAAAATGGCATATGCATTCCAGCTCACATAGATTCCTTTTTTTAGTCACTACAGTTGTGTATTTTATTATTTTAATACTTAGAGTTGAATCCCCTATATTTATCTCACAAAATTTCAGTACCCTTAATCTGAATTCAAAGTGCATATGCAGCTGAATTTAGAGCCACTGCCTAATCTGGACCTGCATCTACATTTGAAGTTCCTGAGCCTTCATGAGTATGTAGAATAACATCAGTGCTTATAGAGCTTTAAACAAAAGTTTGTTTAGTTTCAAATGTGCTCACAGCTCTGAGCTCCATATTCTAACAAAACCAGGTCACCAGAACACAGCCAACTTCATACTTGGGTTATTACCAAAACTCACGTGACCACTTAACTTGCAGGTTCTTGACCAGACTGGAAAAAAATTAAGTGTCTTGTACGTTAACACATATATTAACAAACAGAGTTTGATTTCTAACTTTGTAACAGCATGCCAAATGAAGTGGGCATTTGTTGGATAACTCTTCTAAGACTTTCAATATTTTTATAAGTTCTGTGGTACTTGCCAAGAAGAGAGGACTCAATTTCGAGGTCCTGGGAGTGAGCCATGTAGGGTGTATGACTTACAACGGAGCTTTTTTACTACACGAATTACTCAGTGACTGTTTTGCTGAGCTGAGGCCTTGGTCCCACAGCATGGCTGTGAACATCTTTACCAAAAAGCCCTCTTGAAGTAGCTGTGTTGTCACTATTTTTAGTACTCTTATCTGTTAGTGAGAGCACAAGTGTGGAGAACTGAAGCCTCTAGATCTGTCTGCTAAGGCCCAGTCCACTATTTTCTCAGTCAATTGTGATAATAAGAGTAGGAAAATTTGTCAGTACTTTGGGAAGGACAGTAAGGAAGATATTAAGGGAGTTTATTGCCTTTGGGAAATATAGCCAGTGGTTTTTTTACTGTAAAATGGGTAAGAGTCCACCTTTCACATAGCTCAGATACCAGGCTTTGAACACCCTTCAGAGGCCTGATAATAAGATTATTGTGTAAATGCTTTGGCACATATTTAGAAAATTACCTTGCAGTGTTCCCTTGCTTTTTGCCAAATCAATGCCCACCCTCCATGGCAAAAGTTGCTTGCTAATGCAACCCTATAACTTTTCAGAGACCAAGTGGAGCACAGAAATTGTGAGAGGGACTGCTTATGCTCTCTTCTCAAAGTTTTGCAGATAAGGACTGGCTCCATTTTCTGTAATTATTTTCCTGGGATTTTATAAAAGTAAAGAAGATAGATCTACTTAGCCTTAAAAAGTTACTTCACACTGACTAGTGCTGGTTTTGGTCCATAGAGGAAAAGCTGCATATAGCAAACCAGAGGTGTAAGCAGTGGTGTGTTTTTCTATTGTTCTAGAAAGGAGACATTATAGATATCATCTGTAAAACCCCCATGGGCATATGGACAGGCATGTTGAACAACAAAGTAGGAAACTTCAAGTTCATTTACGTGGATATTATCTTGGAAGAAGAAGCTGCACCCAGAAAGATAAACCCACACAGAGGAAGAAAAAGGACCAAGCCTAAAACATTGCAAGAGCTCCTGGAATGTGTCCACCTGCAGGTCAGCCAATGCATTTCCCAGTTCTATTTGACAAGTTTCATTTCTGTGCACTGGGGTTTGGATGTCATTTACAGGCAGGAGTAGAAAGGCAGGTTTCAGCTGTTTTGATTTCAGCAAAGCAAAGCAACTTCACGTCTCTTTTATGTGATGTGAGAGGCTTATCAAACTGCATTTTACCACGTCATTTGATTAGGCTAAGAGACTGCATGCAAAGAAGCACAGTGGTGACTTGTCAGGTGACAGTAACCTGACTACAGTTGTGTGCCTAAGTGTAGGAGGTGCGTGACTGTGGACACGTCAAAGACAGGACTGCAGTCTGACTCCAGTGCCAAAATTTAGAATTTGTGTTTCTAATTTGTTGTGATCTTTAGGAAGCAATAGTCTTTTTGCACTCTGCTCATGTTGCACCTCTCTCACTCTGATACCCTAGTTCTCAACTGAGTGTCAAAGGTATTGTGGACATGATTTACAAGAAACATTTTTAATAACAGTAATTGCTTTGCTGCTGATGCAAACACTCCTTTCTCTGGAGTATGCACAGTTTCATACCAAGTCGACACACAGCTCAAGGGGGACCATGAGTGACACAGCACAGCTGAGGGCTCCCTCAGCTTCTCACCCCTGCTCCTCCTGTGCAAATGTAGAGTCCACCTCTCCTCAGAGGTCCTCCTGGACCCAGCATGAGAGGCACGCATGGAGTCACCCACAAGGGCCCAGACACTCAGCAGATTAAATCATTTCTGTTCTGGTCCAGTTTGCTGTCAGACTCTGTTAGACAGCTCAGGCATAGATGCTGGGATGGCCAGGAGGACCCCCAGATATCTCTGCCTCTGTCCTTTCTTGCTCTCCAGCTCTGGTTTTATGCCAAAGGTGACTCAGTCAGACTGGAGAGTGAAGCCCATTTCAGACTGACAAAAAAAGTAAAAGTGAAATTGTGCTTATTCCTCTACTAAACACAGTGCTTGTTTCCATGAGAGGATTTGCTTGTTTCATTTTTTGTAGGAATATGCCTCAACCCTCTTGTTAAATGGCTATGAATCTCTAGAGGACTTAAAGGATCTACAGGAAAGCCACCTGATTGAATTAAACATTTTGAACCCAGAAGACAGGGCAAGATTGCTATCAGCAATTGAAAATCTACAGGACTGTGACAGTAAGTGTTTAATATTTGTTAAGAGTCTTGTGCAAGTTGAAGCATATTTAAAGAAATAGTGATTCCCACATTGCTCTCTTAAATGCTTTTTCTTTGAAGTATGAAGCATGGAGACAGATGGTTTTCTTATTTCTTCAGATAGCAAGATGTACATCTCATCTATATATGTATATGATTACTATACTAGTAACACATGAATGATTTTAAATTTCTTATTTATAGGTCCTACACTAGAGATTAGCAGCAACTATTGTTTAAGAACAACCTTACTTATGGTTGGGGACCCAACTCCCCAAGGGTTCTCAAAGTCACAAGGTCTATGCAAGAGAAAAAAATATAAAATCCCAAACTCTGCACTAGGATCTTAATCAAAACTGAACTTATTTCAAATAGCTGCAGTAAAGAACTTTCTTTAATTTTTTAAAACATTGTTCTGCAGAAGAATACAGATTTCCTTCCCTCACTTTATCCCACACTTAAATCCTTATCCAAATTGGTTTCTTTTGTAGGAAGGTTTTGTAACAAAATATAAATATACACTAATAGGTGGTTTGCATTCTTTTATCAAAATTAATCTAACCCGTGTTTCTGGTGAGCTTCCAAAAGCTCAACGTACAGGGTGTGTATATGCATGTGTATTGATCATCATTTTGTTTTCTTCACTTGTTACGTTCACAAGGAGTGGAAATCTAGGATACAGAACAGGAAAAAAAGTCTTCTCGTGATATTTCCCATCTGACTTCCAATTTTAAAAATTTTTTGTCAAATTCATAGAAACTACAGCTAAGCATCTACTTAATTAGAACTCTGCCAATACAGGAAATGTCTTCCTCTTCGTTAATGTTTCTGCACACTCTCCACTATGCTGAGCAGTCATGTCATCAAATGTGCACTTGCAATTGAGAGGCATCTCTAAGAAAGAAAAGGAAAGGCAATGTCTTCCATGGATATTTTAATATTAATTACTGTCAGGTATTCACTTATTATCTCCTCAGTAGGTAGACAGACTTTTTCTGAATGTTTGGGCTTTTTCCGGAATCCCATTTGTACATTCAGTCTTTCCTGGTTTTATTCAGCTTCCAGGGAAAGGTAAGGTTCTTGCAAATGCATTGGAGAGGCATTAGAAGGGTTTTCTTTGCTCTTCAGGTTCAGAAGTTCTTTCTGGTCTATACCTTTGTGAGATGTCAGGCTAGAAAAGGACTCTTGAAGGGCTTTCTGTGTAGAAGCAGTGGTTGAAAGAGTGAATCCAGGAGGGGAAAAAAGGGCTACATGAATTGTGTTGCAGGCACCAACCTGGAAACTATCTGAAAATACATTTATTTCCCTAGTTTGCCCTTAAACTGAGTACATATGTACTAGTATATACTTTGTGGTAACTAGCCTTGCTGTGCTTTTTGTGCCTTTTGTTGTAAATGTTTCTCCATATTTTACATTTTATCAAAAAGTAAAGTAAAATGCAAGATTGTAATTTCAGTTTTGCATCAGCGTGAACACCAAACCAAAACATAATATTTTTGAACAGACCACATGAGAGTTTCAAACTATTCTGTAGTAGTGAGGATATGGTTTACTATTTGTATTTGTTGAGTAAGTAAAAGCACAGCAAGCAGCCTTAGACACTGAACCTTTTTAGGAATATGACACCAAGCTGTTTTTTTCTGAAGGTGTCTTAATACTTCATGTCCTACATACACCTGTTAAAGGACCAAACCTAAGAAGGTCCTTACATGTCCCATACACTGAAAATTAATAATTTTACTTTTATTATCTAAATAGGGTTGTTCCTATAATAGCAGTGTGGGATTAAGTTACTTGTCCAGCAAAACAGTGTCCCTGATATTTTCTGTTTGTTAGTCTAACAGTTCAAATTCTTGCAACGGTTCTTGAAATAGCAATATTAAATCTTATAAAGTGGTCCATGCTTCAATATTAGTGAAGACAGTTATCATTTCAACAGGTAAAATAATCATTCAATAGGTGATATCATTCAGTATCATTTCAAGAGGTGAAATGAATATTAGCTTCACATGCACTTTAGATAGGTACAGCAAACATTTCCAGTATTCAAATTCAATAAAATAATTTTCCCAGTATTTAAGGATGCTCTCAGGGACCAGGACCACAGCATCTTAATATGTCATGCCAGCTATAAGCATTCATTTAAGTCTTGTTGAGTTTCATAAGACTCATGTATATTTTAAGGTAAGCCATACATAAATACTTTCCTAGTCTGAATCTGGAATCAGGACTGAATCAAATCCTTGCCTTGTCCAGTTGCAAAAGGATCACAGCATTTGTCATGTGACTTGTAGGGACAGAACAGAATTTAACAATGTGCTCTGAAAAGCAAGATACTAAAGACTAAAATGGATAGAAGCTATCTGTTAAGTTGTTATAACAAAAGATGGGACATAAAGATGATCTTGGGGATAAGTTCAGCATGAGTGATATTGTACGAATCATTTGACCTCTCTGTCCTTCTGTCAATCAAATTGGAAAATTGGGTTGAAAGAGGTGGGTGCTACTGTGAAAGTGAATTCTGCATCTGAACTGAACTTCCCTGGGTCAATATTTTTTTTTCCTAAATGGGCATGGCTCAGTCCAGCATAAATGATTTTTTTAATTAAAATTGATTTTCTGCATTGCTTAGAAGTGAGCTGCATAATTACCCACAGCCACAAGGTAATCTGTTTACTGGCCAAGTCTATTCTAGCTAGAATTTCAGCACTTTTCCAGGCAAAAGTTCACTTTTTTTTAATAAGCTTTGTGAAAAAATGAACTAAGGCCATAGACCATATTTGCTGTTCTAAGCCCATCGTTCTCACAGAGCCTGGAAGAATTCCTTGTCTCTGCATTACATTCATGCTTCCCTGAAGCATGTGTTTGATTAATGGATGGTGTGTCAGGTATGGTACAGAGTTGAAATACGAGGGTTTCTGAGTTTTTGTGACTCTGCTATTATTCAGAACAGCCAAGCGTGCTGGAACAGCCCCATTTTACTAGATTCTGCTATAAATGTGGTAAAACAAGATGTCGCTTTTCTTTAATGTGATATCTGATCTTGTGGGATGTCCAGATGTTTTCAGAGAGCTTTTAACTTCTTTTTCATTCCTTGCCTTTTTCTTGACCTTTATTCTATGTTATATTAAGTGATTTCTTCATGCAACACACTTGTGACTATATAATTCATATTGTAGAATAGACATTTATTGAGTTTTCTCACCAAAAGACCTGCAGCAACAGTTTCCACATTATACGCTTCTTAAAGCCATGCAAAATGTATGATTTCTGGCAGTGAGAATTTCGTAATCTTACATTTGATTTAGATCTGATTGAATTTGAATGGAAAAAATTTACCCATATTATGCCAGGAATCAACAAGTAAGCTTTATTTAGCAAATGCTACCACATGTAGGTAGCATTTTTTAAGCAGATTTTGCTTTCTAGTACTGCACTATCTTCTTTCTACCTTTCCTTGGAGTCCAGTCTGAGTCCAGATCCAAAGTCATCATATTTAAGCACTTCAGGTAGCAAGGCTATCCTAGGACTGCAATGTCTTGTAAGTTCCTCTTGACCTTCCTGCCCTTTCCAGGATCTCTTTTTCAATTTTCTGTAAGTTCATCAGACCTATATATTTGGAACAAAATGATTGGTTTCCATGAATTCATGGGTGGGGAGGGAAAAAAAATTCGGTCTTTTTCATAAAGACCTTTAGCTAAAGGTCTTTATGAAAAAGCTTTAACATTAATAGCTTTCCATTCTTCTCCCAGATGGCTTCTAGACAGGAGATGGATGTCTGTGCTTTTGTAGGACGCTATTTTTAAAGTGAAGCAGGATGGTTAATGAATAAAGCAATAAAAGAAGTTTGGAACTTTTTTTCTTGACTGCTTCCTAGGATACATGTTTTTGTGTGTGCAAAATAGGCTTGATTCCCTTCTCACTTAGATGATTTAAGAGGTTCATCCCTGAAGTCCAGTGGGTTACATTACTCTGAAGCTACTCTGAGTGAAAGAATTAGACTTTATTGGATATGTGGGTACAGATCATTTTATGATAAAAAAGGTGGATATGAGCAATTTGGGGGATAATATTTTATGCTTATCTCCCCAAATCCATTTCCTTAGCTTACTCTTCATATTAACTGCAGCTCATTCTCTAAATTCCATTGCCAGTATCAGATAAGGTTTGTTCCTTATTTGTTGTACTTGGACAGCAAGATAGTAGATAGCTAAGGACACAACTTTCAGTTCTCAGCTGCATTTCTTCCATGACAATCAAGCATTAGGAGTACCATTTTACACTGGGCAGTCCCTTTAAATACGTGGGATCACAGAATATCTTGTCAAGGTCAAATAGTGCTCAAAGAAAATTTCCCCTTCTGTACTGTGGTACAGATCATTGGCCTGGACATAATATTTCCAGATTTCCCAAGGAAGCTCATCCCTGCATGAGTATTAGTATTTTTCACCTTTTTTTTAGGCACATCTGTTTGCTTTCAGATTTCAGAGGAAAAAAAAGAATATTTTCATTCCTCTTTTCACCATAAACTCTCACATTGGTTCAGTAACTTTTCCCTCACAGAAAAGGCTATTCCACTACCTTCAGCGAGTGCAATTTTTTTATTTGCATGTATGTAAATGTCCACAAATGGTTTACTCCTTTGAGTTCCCAAAGTATTGAACAAACAACTTCAGGGTTCTCTGCTTCTTTTTCAAGAATTATCACCCTTTATTACTTCAAAATGGTACTTTCTGAGTTTGATGCTTTGTGAGTTTTCCTTTCAACACTTAGGTGGTCTGACTGGTACAGGTACTACAGGTTGATACTTGGCCTGTACACATGCTTAGGAGGTCTAACTTCATGCTCAAAGACATGCTTTACTCAGGGGTGCCCAGCAACAGGACAAGGAGCAATGGCCATCAACTAAAACACAAGAAATTCCACCTCAACATGAGGAAGAACTTCCTTATATGGAGGGTGGCAGAGCACTGGAACAGGCCACCCAGGGAGGTCATGGAGGTTCCCTCTCTGGAGACATTCAAAACCCACCTGACGTGTTCCTGTGTAGCCTGCTCTAGGTGACCCTGTCTAGGCTGGGGGCTTGGACTACATGATCTCCAGAGGTCCCTTCCAACCTCCAATTCTGTTGTTCTGTGATTCTAAATAGCCATTATATGGTGCTTCTCAGTATGTCACTGCTGCACCCTCCAGGAAGGCAGGCAAGTGACTCCGTCTAAAGCACTGTGCTCCTAGCCCAGTTCTCCTTCTGGACAAAATTCATGCAGGCAAACTCTCAGAGGGCACATCCATGAAGTATGGCTTGCTACTGGGTGACCCTCTTTTTCGCCCAAGACAAAATCCAAGCCTCCTGCCACTCATCTGGTTTAAACTAACACAACCGCACAGGAGTCAGTGTGACCTCTGTGCATTCTTGAGCTGACTTGCCTTAAACCTAAGCTTAAAGTGATTTCCTAATCAGGACTTTAACCTCATTAAAAAGGGGAAAAGAGCTGGTGAAGGAAAAAAGAAATCTATCACCTGCATGTGTCATGCACGCCTATGTAAGACATTGAATAACAAAAACTAATTTTAAAGATCTACATTAACAAGGAAGATAAGTATGCATCATACATCTCTTACCAAGGCTAAAGGTCTCACATTTTTTTCAGAAGTCTGAATATAATCCTACTGTCTAAAGTGGTACTGAAATATATGTGTCAAAATGATGCATATCTTGGACTCTTCTGGCCATATCATAGACAACAGTGACTGAAAGCTATTTATCTTAGGTGAAACTGCTTTACTGTAGAAAAATGATAGGGCTTTCATTTGTTGATAAGATATAGTTATTTCTGGTGATTCTGCAACATCTAACAGCAGTTTAATTTTATCAATTCCTGTTTTCTGTGCATTGTAGCTTTCTTCTGATGTCCAAAAGATTAACACAGAAAACTTACCTTTACTAATGTGGAACTTGAACAGTCTTAGAGAAAGGACTTCAGTAGAACTGAATATGAAAGCCAAAAGCTAAAAAAAAAAAAAAAAAAAAAAAAAAAAGAAAGAAAAACAAGAGCAAAAGTTGCTTTGCTTTTCTCACGAACAACATCCCAAATTGCATGCTACATATATTTATAATACTCAGTATCCTGTTCAAGTGGTTTACTAGCTACTGCGTAATATTTAAGTCAACATCTAAAATTGCATGCTACATGTATTTATGATCTCAGTATCCTGTTCAAGTGGTTTAGTAGTTACTGCATAATATTTAAGGCTGCTTAAAAGAGAAAAAAAAAAAGGTTTCAAAGTTTGCTTTCAGGTTTTTTTCTTAAATATGGAGGGGGAGGGGTGTTCTTCAACTTTTTCTGCTCAAAATGAAAAATAGAAGATCTAATATTTTTACTGTCTCAAATACCTGAATATTTTTGGTTTGCAATTTTTCATGTAAGAAAATTCCACTAGTGTTATAGGAAGTGTTACATAATTGCATGATTTATAAACAGAAATATTTTATTCTCCTAATTGAGCTAAATTCAGATTTTTAAGCAAAATAAAAAACTCAGTTCCAGGCTTGGCTGTTCCTTTTTCCCTGAAACATACGAGGGAGACATCAATGCAAAAAAAAAAAATTAGGATCTGTTTTTCACATAGGAACTACTCAGATTGTCTAGACAACTAGTAACAAGGCACTAATACACTGACTGAAACCGCATTTTCCTTGTAATCCACTAGTCACTTGGTTTTCTTTCCATTGTAAAACAAACAAAGTGGATGGAGGCTCCTCTCTGACCTTGAAAATGTAAACAGGATTAACACTTTTTAGGTCACTGCTTGCCGGGGCAGCAGATGATGCTGGAGAAGCAGATAAAAGTACCAGCAAGCAGCATTAGGCTGATGAGGGGATTAGGGAGGAGGAGGGCAGAGCAGTGCTGCCCACGGCCACGCAGGAGGGTTCACCCAGCCACCAGCACAGACACATCACAGCCAGTGGGATGAGTGCTGTGAGGAGTTAATGACACAGTTTAGACAAGGCTTTGCTGAAGCATCTGCTGTTATTTGTGCTAAACTACTTCTACTGCTACTAATAGCAGCAGTAATACCTTTCCTGGTGTAATGCCTTTTGTAATTCCTTCCTGATTTAAATCAGAAATCAATTGGGCCCCTACATGATCAAATATTTTCTCTGCAAAGACAGATAACATTTGACATGACAAACTGTGTTCTGTAAAGTGAGAAGGAGATCAAACAGTTAGAAATATCAATTAAAGCTGCTGAAATGTGTACTCTCTCACGCAGCTGCAATTAACCATTAATTTATTTGGGAACAAGGTGAAACTTTTATTCCTTGGAAAAAAGCTAACTATTTTTAACCATGAAGTAAAAGATCATGTGAAATAAAGGAACTTCCTTTGCAAAAGCAAAAAGGTACCAGTTTTCTGAAGGGCTAAATTCTAAGATTTGTTCCTTATACTTCGTTTGGAAAGGCAGACACAGCTTGAAGTAAGAAAACAATTACAGGAAGGTGATAACAAAAAAAAACACAAACAACCACGAAGCAAAGAAACAAAAAAAAAGTAGGAAAGGGAAAGATTTTACATTTTCTAGCTTGCTTTGTCAAAAAAATTACTGTGAGTAAACATCATGTATTTCACAGAGAGAAAATAGGAACACAAAAACCAAGATATATTAGCATCATGATATACAGGTGTGTTCTGTCTGTAGGGCACCAACTTTTTGAGCTTTCTTTTAGAAGTCTGTTGATACTCTCACCGAGTTGCAGATTTTTGAGTTTGAACAGATTAGTCATACAGCAGCTAAACAAGGACACTTCTTAGTTTGTTTTCATTCTATTTAGTTTTGGAGCAGTATTCAAAAACCATACAGCAGAAGTTAGGCATCTTAGCTTTCTCTGAGGTCTCTCTGTTTTGGAAAATAACCTCCTGGACATCAAGCTAAACTCAGGAAGTTCTCATCAGCCACCCACTTGCACTGAAAAGTTCAGTGCTTCAGAAAACCTGGTTACCACATATTTATGCTGAGCACTTCTGAAGACCAGAGCATTATGTCTCCCTACACAGCACACAGAGTATATCAGATGTTTGAGGTTACACTCAAAAGACACAGTATCTGTAGTGCAGTGTGTGATAAACAAGGAGCAGTAGGCTACATGATTAATTGTGTGAGCAGGCCCTGGAATACATGAATGTGGGAGGGGAAAAGTTGCCATCTCTGCGGTGGGAACGGTAACTTCACATGATGACTGTTGCACTTGTGGATAGCCTAAAGGACCTCAGGCTAAAGGATGAGTCCAAAGTCTCCAGCATTCATCTATGAGAAATATACAGAAAGATAAAAAACAACCTCAAAGTCAACTCAGATATTGTTATACTCGTGTAATCATGTTTTTATTTCTTTGATGCTGAGGTTTCTGGTTTCAATAGACAAAGGATACTGACCTAGTCATGTGTATATTACCAGACCTGTTTCTAAAGTTCTTCAAAA
>NW_008667484.1:11937-31286 GCF_000695815.1 Acanthisitta chloris | reverse complement strand
TCCCATGACACTTATTTTGACAATTTTTTCTTTCTTTTTTCTGTTCTTGCTAGCTGAACAACAGCAGAAAAGTGAGGATGGTCAGGAGACACAGAGCATAAGCCCTCATCATGGCTTTGACAAATCACAGTTAAATGACTGTCCAAGAGATTCTGGCTGTTACATCTCATCAGAAAATTCAGATAATGGTAAAGAAGAAGCAGACCCGGAAGCCCTGTCTGACATGGTGCAGTCGATAGCAATCACTGAGTGAAACTGATTCAGTCTTGCTGCTTTTCTGCAGATTTTCAGAAAAGACATCCAGAATTGTCAGTGTGATGGCACAGAAGCAGAACACAAAATTTTATCAACACTGAAAATCTACTTTTGTCTGATGCATGATGCTCTAGACTGTTTACTATGTGGACATTTGATAGAAAAATATCTCATGTTTTTCTTTTCAATGAATCTGCAGACATTTCACTGAAAAAGTTTATACATAAGTATTTATAAATATTTGTACAGAGAATGCATTTTCTATAATAATAGAGAATTTTTAGGTTTCGGTTCATAATCTGGAGATGTTCATTTCTGGAACTGCCCAAAATGTAAATATTGTACGTATTTATTTTTAAAATGTATGGATTAATCACACCTTCTCTCTTTTCAGCTGTGTTTTGCTAATATATGTACAGAATGTATTTTCATTGATACATCATGATAATAAAAAAGTGGATGCATTCACACCCTACTTTGAAAAGTATCAAGCTAATTCTCATTAATATTAAAGCTGTTTCATACCACTCTTCCTCAAAATGAGCTCTAAAGTAGATTATCGTCTCCTGTACTTTATCCTGAGGCATGAAAAAACTGTAGGGTGAATCTGAATCCAGCTCTCTGTGTTCCTTATCCTTTAGAAGAACACAGCCATCTGAATGGCTTATGCAGTCCAATTTTTTTATGGTTATTTTTGCACGTGTTCTCATTTGTCCCAAGCATTATAGAAAATGCAAGCTTGAAGAAGAAAAAAAAAGAAATCAGTATCAATGCTATGCTTTTATGCTATTTTTTTGTGAAGCTGTTGCCTTTTGTGCGTGGTGTGAAGTTTGTTAATAGAGTATTTGTTAGTATACATAACTCCAAAGCTAAAATGGTTAGTGTTCACTATTGTCTTTCATATGAGATTTTATTGTCTTTTCCCAGGATATTTCACATTGGAATACACATTTTAACTGCCTTGTCTTCTTTTAGAGTACTTTCTTCAATAATAAACAGAATCATGTGTTTAAGCCCTTTAAAAACTACTTGATTTTTAATGTGGTCATTACATTTCAAAGACTGCTGTCTTCTAAGACTAACACTGTAAATGGAAACTCCACTGAGCATTTTTAGCATGCATAATAATCTGTGTATCAAATCAATAGGGAGACTTTTTGCTCACTCATTAGTCACATAATTTTCATAATTTAAGGCATTTTACATTTATGTTAAAAGGTTTCCACATATTCCTTTCACTTTGAAAGAAAATCACCTTCAGAAGAAATGAAATAGAAAGTTTCACCCCAAAAAGAGTATTTCTGAAGAAGATATAAACAAATGGAAAGCTTTTCTCCTTTTCTTCTTTTTTTCCCTATGTAAATGCTTTCTGTCCTTTTCATGACACCTCAAATGACTACTGCTGTCATACTCCTAATAAACAGATCTGCTTTGAAGGCTGCTGTATAAAAACAGCAACTTTAGAAAATTGCATTAACCAGGTTTCAAAGATTTGGATTAAATAAACTGTTTAGAAAAATAAACCAGAAAGGAAGCTACCAAGATTTGTTTCTGGTTTTAACTTATTTTTTCTACTGGCAACAATCATTATCATTTAGCAGCAATAACCCCATACTGCCAGGCATGGTGGGGATGCAGAATCCCTTGATGGGATGTAGGATGTGAGAACCTGTATCAAGCAGCTCTATTTGGTTCTTAATGCTTTTCTAGCCAGTAGTGTGTCATGACATGCAGTACTGACATTGCTTAATAAGACAACTTCTGAAATAATGTATTTGGATTGGCTTCTCTCAACACCTCATTCTAGTGAAAGACTAAATTTAGCTTGAATTCCTCTAAGAGGGGCTTATCTTTTGGCTTTTGCAGCAGAGACTCTTAGTCTTCAGGTTGCTTCTATCTAGACACTTGTTAAATTGCTGAACCTGTAAAAATATATTGAGGTGAGTTTAAATATGATTACAACTGTCAAGAAACGTCTAAGTTAGCTGGGTCAAGGACTAATAACTACAGAGACTAGAGATGCACCCTGATAAAAATAGTCTGAAAAAAATGTTAATTTACATAGATTTGCAAACAAAAATAGGTCTCCCTAACTAGTTACAGTGAGATAGGCAAAGTTTTCAACAAAGCAAAATACCCAACAGCTGCTTTATTTTACAAGAATTAAACTCTGCCTAACTTGGGCTGATAGCAAGAGGATAAAGGTGTAAGGTTAACTAGCTGGGAATGAAGGCGATGAGCTGTTGTTTAATCACTCCTGTCTCTAATCAGCAAGGCTTTGTCCAAAGCGCTTTTTATTTAGAAAAAAATGTGTCAACTGAAAGCTTGTTCAAGACATTTGCAACTTCCTGCAAAGGCAGAGCAGATTAGATCTCAAACTGAGACACTTCTGTTCTCTCACACTATTCTAAGAAAAAGAATGAAGAAAATTTGTACCACAAAGATAAAAAACATGTTTCCTACAAGAAGCATACCCAACTTTATTTGGTCTCTCAGTGGTCTCATTAATCACATTGATTATGGATTAAACTGTCCATAATAGCACAAACATTTCTCCAAATGGCTTTAGTGCTGGGTAATCTGAATAAAAGATATTTCTAGGAACTGTTGGAGAAAGTCTGGTGGAGATCTGAGATACTTTTGAGTAATCTTTAAAATGTCCCACAGCCAGGGAAGAAAAGAAACCAGTAGAGGTTTTGTTCCTCTCTGTCACTTGTTCAATGGTGCCATGACCTTTTTCATTTATATTAGCCTTTCTCTACGATTAAGGATGACTAATATATTTCTAAGTCTCTTATTTGGAGATAACTGAGAGTCCACTGTTCCCTGCAGTTACAAAGAGATACCAAACCAGTCAGTAAGAGCAGAGGCAAAGCTAATAAGGGTAACCCTACTAGCCTTTAGCCAGTGGGGATTTCCCCTGCTGCAGAGGGCTGTGGTGCAGGTGCACCAGACTTCCCGACAAGGCTGCAGCGCTGGGCTGGCTGTGGCACGTGTGCTGCCATCTGCCCACAGCAGAAATCTGCTAATTCAGAAAGCCTTAGATGACCCACAGAAAAATTCAGGTGGTGGCAGACACCATCATCCTCAAAGAACCATCTCTGGTCAAAGTTAACACTGCTTTTAGCAGCATTGCCTCATGCCCAGCCCCATTAAACTGCCATTCACAGCTGGCATCACATCAAAGGAGGGCTGCTCTGCCATCAGAAAGGGTAGCAGAGTGCCAGCACTGTGATCCATGTGAACTAGCTTGGAGATCCTGGGAGTCAGCATTCTGACTTGTTTGTAACAAAACTTCGAAAGCCAGAGTACACAAATGCATCAGCATAGAGGCTAGCAACAAGGAGGATTTTGCTTTCATTTTGCTGAGGTGTGAATGAGCACGGGAAGCATAAAGCAGAATATGAGCAGACCTGTGGAAATTCTGGAGGAGACTCACCTCTGAGAGACTCAACTGACTACTGGCTGCCAGCTGGCCTTAGCAGCACTCACACAACCCTCTGAGCCCAACAGTCCACCCAATTTTCTACACACCTTATTGCCTAGTTTTCCATCCCATAATTCACCAGTTCTACCACTGAGTGTTCAGTCTTTCAGCTTGTCAGCAGTGATATAATAAGTACCTTTATACCACAGCCACTTTCAGTGGCAATTCAAATAATTTCTGGCATTGTCACGAAGCTGCATCATACTGGTAGAACCACTGATAAACAAGGTTGGTGCAGAGATAACAAGGTAGTATGGAGAGAATAAAAAGGATACCTCCAGTGCTGTGAAGCAGGCCAGTTTCTAGATGTCACTGTGTACACAGGATGAGTACAACCTGCCCCTTCCCTGGAAATTAGCTGTTCCATCAAGACAAGATCAGTATAGTTCTTTCTGCTCTCAGGTAAACACATATGTACACACACAAAACTGTGCTCAGCAGTTAAAGGAAGACATACCACGGATTGACTCAGAGCCTTGGGTCACATTAGCACCTTGATGTCTGTCCTAAGACAGCCTCAATGGCAATTGTGCAACTGAGTCACATGTTGTCACAGATGCCTGAGGTATTTTTCATGTCAGAGGCAAGTAGTTTCATCATGTCTAGTAACAGCCTGGCAAACCTTTTGCCTCTTTTTCACAGCTCAAAGAGGACACTTTGGGCTATGTAGACCTCAGAAGAGGTTATTTGCATCACACTGATGTTTGTGTATGCTTTACTACTTCTAAGTGCAATGATGCTCTTTGGACAGTGCCAGGAATATGTGACAGGATAGCAAAAGCATTTTGTTTTGTCTAAGAGCTCCTGCATGAGATGTTCACTTGCTTCCCTGATCTTTGATTCCTGCTAGGCAATGAACAGATTTTTGCCTACAACTCAGGGGAGAATGTGGAAGAGGCTGTAATATGGCCGTTTAGAGCATCCAGTTTGCATGTGTCTGGTGTTTGCCTTACCTGATGAATCCATCAGCTTGTAGCTCCATCTGAAGTCCTGAGGGCTTGCCAGAGGGCTGGCACAGGTTAGCATCCTTGCTACAGGCTGACAACAAGCCAGTGACTTTGTCGAGCCTTATATATTATCTGAACCTAGAAGAAGGGCCGGTGTGTTCACTGCAAGACCAATAAAAGTGTTGTCAAATCTTCTATTTTCTCCTGTCTAGGAAAGGACAACAGATGCCACTACAAGCACATGGCAAAAGGGACTGGGGAATAGTAATAAATTCTGGGAAATGCAACTGTTAAATCCACAGAGTTGCATCATGTATGCACAATAAACAGCAGTCATTGAAATTAACTGAATTTCTTGGGAAATTCTAGAAGAAGGAAACGGTGTGAGGAGGTCTATGATAGGCAAAGAGGGTCTGAGATGGTTATCTCATCTTTTGTGGCTAGGCAGAATTTGGTCTGACATGCCAAGAAATCTCTCCAAAGCATGAGATCTGCCTGCCGACAGCAAGAGCACAGAAAATCTACCTGTGCCGTGAGGTCATGCACAAACGAGGGACAAGAGGGCTACAGGGCAAGCGGTATTCTTTAACAGTTCACATACCTTGGCTCCTTAATTTAAACCTGTCCAGTGTCCCACAATGTGTGTGTTCCTTGGGCAGAGCCTACATGTCCCTCACCTCCTGAGGCCCAATCCCCATGCCAATCAACTGTATTAATGGCCCCCTGCTCACTGATGCTCTGATGTGGGGCTATGGCAAACCCTGGGCTTTCTCAAATGATCCATGTTCCAGGATCCCAGGTTTCAAACTTTGTTTATCCATGGCTCCTCTTTTCTCACAGTGAGTGAGGATTAGATACTACTGTTTCACTACTTTCCCATTATGGAAGCTATGCAACCCAGGTTTTCCAGAATACCTGTCCCACTTCCTCAGTCATGGTTTCTGGAGGAGCTCTCCATATATGGCAGGGCTCTCTTGCTATGTGCCATACATGGGGTTTTAGGGTGGAACATCTAAGGTGTAGATGTATTGTGTAACTCAGCATTAGGACATGGAGACAGGTCAAGAATGTGCAGAGCCATTGGGTAGTTTTGACAGCAGTGGACAAGCTGGTTGACACTCTTTGGCTACCAGTCAAGTCCATATGGCCAAGGCAGGACATGGCAAGACTTCAACCTGAATCATTCCCAAGCCTTAGTTTTCCTGCAGAAGGAACCAAAGAGTGTGAATCATAGCTACCCTGACTGCAAATGAATATACAAGCATTAAGAGTTACTGGGTGACTTGGGATAAAGTTTGAATACAGCAGTATATACTCTGCCATCAGGACAGATTGGCTGTGCTGCTTCTACTTTCAGTCTCTGAAGAACTCTCATCTGGACACTACTGACCTGCTTTGCCTGGTCCAGTTCCCAGTGCAGGTCTCAGTGACTGCTCCTGCAGCT
The DNA here is from genome assembly GCF_000695815.1 of Acanthisitta chloris. NCBI lineage: Eukaryota > Metazoa > Chordata > Aves > Passeriformes > Acanthisittidae > Acanthisitta > Acanthisitta chloris. Next base: position 25,153 of record NW_008667484.1, on the reverse strand, counting down.
GGTTAGGTCAGCCAGAGCTGAAAATCAGGCCCCAGCCTTTTGCCACTTTTCTTTGAAAAGAAACAAGGTCCTTGTATCTGTGATGCACATTATATCACAAATCTCTAAAATGTTCACCATTGTATTTGAGAGCAGTCCCATACTGACTATCAAAAAAACATCCTCCAGGGAAAGCTCTTCTTAAAGTACTATCAGCAATAACCTTAGACTTTACAGAGTGCAAATGTAAAAGAAATGGAAAAGGAAAGCCACTCATGTGGGAAAAAACAATTTAGAGAAAAATGAATGCAGCAAAACCAAGGAACTTGCATGCTTTTAAAGATATGTCAGTCTGTATATTACTTAACTACTTTGCTTCCTAAGTTTGCTCTCATCTCTTACACTGGCATATTAAAATAAAATGTAGCTTGCTCAAGAACAGCTATTTCTCTTTAAATACCTCTGTGGTAAAAATATACAGCAAATACCTATTTTTCTTCCTTGCTGGTGTGTCGATCTACATGGCTATTTAAAGACAGTGCAGAAGTATCAGAAGGAGCTAAAAGGTTATTAAGGTAACTAACAGCTCTGCACCACACAGCTCTGCACCATTGGGGTTCTTTTTAGACAAAATATATTAGCAATCTCTACTAATTATAAGCAAATTTGCTAATTTGCTCTATTAAGCAAAATGTGCATTGTAACCTAGAAAAGGCTTCCATCTGCAGCTTTGGAGGGGTTGCTTTTTGCTCTTTGCATTTTGCTTTCAGAGTGGATGGAAAGCATCATCAGTGGAAGTGTTTGTGTGACCAGTGACTTTGTCACCCATGGTTTCATTTCATTAGAATTAAAAAAAAAAGGGAAAATTGACTGGTTTGAACTGAATATGTCGACATATGAAAAACTTACTTAAGGGATCAAAAACATTGTATGTTGTGAAAAGCATGAATACTATGGCTCTATAGGACAGAGACACCCACAGGTGGTTAGAGAGGTCTGTGAAAGGAAAGACAATGGCTGAGGGTCCAGAAGGACAGAACCTGTGCATGAGAAAAGCTGTATATACTCTGACTTATATTTTTATCATAGCAGTGAATTTGTATTTACTATAACACTGGTTTGTCCCGTGAGACAGACCAACCACCTATAATTCTTGCATAAACTCAGTCTCTGTCACGCTGTAATTTTGTATTTTACTCTGGCAAAAGACCTAAATCTCACCCAACTGCAGAGAATTACAATATTATTTGACAAAAATAAACAAGTTTGTGTGAGACATGATTAAAAATATAAGATCCTAGATAACAGATTTACCTACATACTGTACAGTTCTTCAGTTTCAAAATTGAGTACAGGGGATCATGTAATTAAAACCTATTCAAATGAAAAGCCTGTTTATCTGAAATGAATGTTTGTCCTATCTGTAATATCAACAAACTAATCACATGAGCAACTAGCAATAAACAACAGAAAGATGCACAATGAATGTCAATTAACACAATTTGCTATCAAAGAAACTTGCAGTCTATGTATACAACTTTAGTACTGTCCTGTGTATCCATTATAAAGGTCAATTAACCTCAAGTGCTGCTAGTCAGCTTGTTCTAAAACAAAATCAGCATAAGATACCTTTCTTTTTTTTTTAAATCAGCATCTCAGCAATTCAGTTGCTTGGCACTGAAGAACTTCTAAATTGCTAAAAGTCTTTGCTAAAAGTTTTATGCTAGGAAATGTCAAAAAAAAAAAGAGAAAAAAGAGAGAGTGAGATTGGCTGAAATTGTCAAGGTGTCACAGTGTGGCAGCATAAGGCTTTTAAAAATATTCATTATTCAGCACATAATCATGGATTCGGAACAACAAAGAGCTTTCGTATCTGTGTGCCTCAAAGGATGAAAATCTTCCTAAGTAAAGCTTTCAATGCATACACTAATCCAAGACTACACTAACAATTCTCTTGAAATTGAAATCCTTGCTGAAAATGGCCTGTGTGCTTTAAACACTATCAAAGATTTTTCTTCCCCCTCTCCCCTTTGGCTGCAGAATGTCAGCATTTGTGGTAAAAGTCAATCAGGTGCTCACTTGTTCTGCTTAATCAGGAAGAAGTGGTACCACGTGAGCACTGGGAGCTCTCATCTGAAATTGCACAGGCATCACTAACTCAAAGGACCATCAATGTTGTAGAAGGCAAAGGCAAGTGCTTAGAAGTCTGACACACTGGTCTGTGAAAGAGGCATATGCGTAATACTTGAATGAGAATATCGGTAATCACACTCAGGAAAATAAAGGTAAATCACTGGACTAAAAGAAACACTAGTTTTATCAGATGTTAATCATTACATTATTAATAATAGTAATGAAAAATGTTAAAAGAAATACTCCACAAAACAAAACAAAACTCCAAACCCCAATATTGATTACTGATCATTTTGCAGGACATTGCCCAGTGGCCATTCCAGCTGCTGACCATATCAACCACTGAGTCAGGCTTACATCCAAGCTGTCAGTGTTTGAGAGGTGGTTTAACTCAATTCTTAAAAAAACGGGAAAGGTAGTGGCTGACATCATGAACCACAATTTTGGCTCCGCCAGATGCTTCTACACTCCTTTTGAAGCTGATTACAAAATGACTGCAGTGGTGTTTTCTCTCTTCAGAAAAGAAAACATACGAGACTGTACAAAGACCTAGGGGGAAAAAAGATTGCTTTCTCGGTGTGTATTAACAAACCTTCCTTCACAGAAGGTTAACAAGGGCTTTCTGCTTTCTGTGTCCTTTATGAACTTTGTCTTTGCTGTAGGCAGACAGCATTCAGTGCTACAGTGCAATTTTCCAATACTACTGCTACTGAAGCTCATGGAATATTAAAAAAAAAAAAAAGCTGAAACTTGAGAACATAATTATACCAGACATAAATGTGTGAGAAAATGCTTTGTTTTCTGGGTAAAATTCATCTGTGTCCCTAAGGCCTACAGAAAACTTGTCTACAACTGTAGTCTGAAAACTAGTGTCTGAGCTACATTCCAGTATTCTGACTCATTGCCTCATCCTACTTCAGTGCTTAAGTCATCCTAAAGGTGATCTTCCTTTACTGCTTCATTGCTATAGTAAATGTCAAACTGCATTACATGCTTTAACTTATCAGGATTACATCAGTAAAAAAAGCAACTAACATTCATAAAAAAGTAAGAGACATCCCTGGCTGATGGGTATGTGCTTTCAAAATCCAGCTACAAATATGAACACAGTTCGTGACTACAGAAGCAACACAAAAACTTCCATTTCATTTTTTCACATTGATACAAGAAGCTGTCCTACAAACAAGTCGGTTTCTGAAACTTAGCATTATAGTTTCAGCATGAGATAGAGTGAAAACAGATGCTTGGTTTGGCTAGCTAATGATGAATGGTTGATCTGTAGAGACCAGGCTAGATATCTTCTGCTAACACTTGAGTTTCATGTAAAAAGAGAAAATGTTCAGTTATTGATCCAGGGTACACTGAGATGCTGCAGTTCCTTCAAGTTTTAAAAAAAAAATTACTCTGATTTCTCACTAGTTGAAAAACTTTGTAATCAAATGGATCTGTACCCCTGTAAGAACTATTTGCTATAGGAAAGCATGCCTCATAAATCATGAGGTTTGGTCTAGTAACATTACAAGAAATAGACCATCTGAGTCAGCCAGCTTGGTGTAAGGTAATACCTCCTAAAAGGCATCCTGAACATCATCAGGGTCTTGTGAAACAACATTTTGATTAGCTAAGTGAAAATGAATCACAAGTGTTGGCATACAGCTATGCTATCATTTTATTCAAAGAATGATCAATCGGTAGCAGACTGATGAAACATTAAACAGAAAGATCAATTCAAGACATTATATTCTTACAAGTGTCCTAGATCCTCTACTCAAGACCTGATAGTTTCCATAAGACTTATCAGACATGGATGATAATTACAAAGATATGGTAATTGAGGGCATTAAATCAAGCGTGTGAGCTAGATCTGCAGTCACAGCAAGAACTTCTTCATTGAGAACTGACAGAGAAGGATTTTCTTCCCCCTTGACTGGCACAGCAGGATCCTCATCCAGCCACTGGCACAGTAACAGGTTCCACTTTAAATCTATCCTATCTAAGCCCTGTTGAAGTAATTCAGTTAATTGCATTCATCAGTCTTGGGAGAAATCTTTCATACTGCTAGTTATGTCCTTGGATGAGTAGGGTAGCAATCAAACACTAAGGGGGCACACTGCTGCCTGCTAGACCTGGAATCACTGCTACAGAGCCAAGAGTCCACTTAAGCACCATGGAACCAAGCAGCCCACAAGACCAACTAAGCTTTTAAATGCTATAAATTACTCGAGAAGGGATGTGTTGTAAGCATAAATGTTCACCATGGCACAAGGCACTACACTGGGGGAAAAGCTAGCTAGAGTATGACTTGACAAGTTTAAAGAATTTGATACTAATGTTAGTTTATTAAATTTCTTTTTTTAGCTTTAGGGGAAAAAAAAAAAGAAAAAAGAAAAAGGAAAGAAAGAAATACTGAGTAAACCACAATAATTGCAATGATGGCTGGACAAAACATTCACCCAGACAGCTGAGACACAGTTCTTCTACAGACTGTGCCAATATTGACTTCCACATAAAGTCCTATTTTTTTATAGAAAAGGTTAACCTTTCACAATTTACTTACTCATGAAATATAAGGTGAACAGAGACACTAATGCAAATGACCCAGTATATTAAAAAATGCATTGAGCCAGGAAACATTCAAAGTTCTGCTATAAATTATCTTTTAAGGTCTGGAATAGTAGACATAGTGGCTGTGCCAAGCCCTATTAACTGGAATAGATGGATTTAGAAGGAATCTTCTTTTAGGGTTTGTCTCTAAAAGATATAGGGGCTTTCTATCCCATTCATCCTTTAAAGATTATTTTTTAAAGGGGTTATAGATAGCCTATCATGTTGTTAGGAGCTGAGTAGCAAAGCAGATATGGGCAACTGGAAGTATATATTTCAAAGGAGCAAGATATCATAACATCTGTTTGATCCTTTCCTATCCCATCCCATAAAAGTTATCACTATCATTTATAAATGCGGGGGAGAAAGAGGCTAAGTTGGTTTGGTTAGCTTTTGATATGAGGTCAAAATGTTAGGCTGTGATATTCTCCTTCCCCCACTGCCCTCAGACAGCAATCAGAGCAATAAGCAAAGACAAGCAGCTGATCTGAATAATAAAGCTTTTCTGCTTCTCTATCCAGCCTAGGACACCAGAGAGATGAGTTCACACCCCCCTCCTTTACTTTTACTACTATTCCACTGAGTCAGAGAGTTTGTGGTAATGCTAAGAGTTTGAAAGAGCAGGAGCCTATGAAGAAATTCCTCCAAACTTCCCACTGGCTGGGGAGATGAAAGGCCTGTAGGTGTTACACCCTAACTTAAGACTTGATTGCATGAAATAGTCCATGTAGGACAGTAATACTGCACCAGGTCTCTGTGCAGACAAATCTATTATGATGTAATATAGCAATTCTTTCCTCTTTATGGAACAACTAGAGTTGTGGGAGCAGGTTTTGTACAAATCAGTTCCAATTAAAACCCAATTACAAAACCCTTGCATATATTTCTTGGAGGAGGCAAAAATTGCTGAAGTCTGGAATTAGAGAGCCTAGAGATGGGATGAATCCCTTCCCCTATGGGACTGTCCCTTAGTAGTCAGGTTTACAACTTGCCAACATCTGGTGAGATGAATGGAAAGGTTTTGATACAAAGTGGGACAGTCTTTAAAATGACTTGTACTTTTTCTTTAAATATGAGTAATGTGCTAGCTGGTGAGAAGTAAAAGGGATGAAAATAGAATGGTGGAAAAAAAATCTTTCATTGGATATCAAGATCTCATACAGAGATATTTGTTATATTGCTAACACTCTGGAGGGACTGTTCTAGTCTAGCTTACCTGCTGTGACTGAGGCAGAACAGGGTTATTTTTGAGACAGCAAGAGAAATTCCCTGTGAAAAGGATGTCCTCTGGCAGGTGTACTGACCCTGGCTAACAAGAAATGCCAAGGATGCTGGATTTGAGATGAAGTAAGAGGAGACCTTGTCCAGTGCCCCTGCATTCAGTCAGTTAATGTGCATCCAGCACTGCATACCTTCGCAAAGCCAAAAGAGACAGCAGACTATGCCATCAGCTAGGTTTGGGTTTCACAGTTCTTTGTTCAATATGTGAGGCTTTTGTGAGGGCCATTCAAGTTCAGTAGTCAAGCATGGAGCAACCCAGACACCATGTCCTCACATGTTCATGCACTCTTCAGAAGCTGCAGTATTGTAATACTGTACGAAGCACTACTCCAGCCAAAGCTGGCCTCTCCTACAGAAGGTAAATTAGCAGAAGCAATCTTTACAACTACAATTTCTCAGTTATTTTAAAGCCAATTGGTAACTCACATGGTTACTTCCTTAGTAAGAAAAGTGCTTGTGCAGTATCTGCCAGATGTGTTCTATCTGGCATTTAATCATTCTTTTTAATTTAACCAAGAAAGATAACTCCTTGTGTGTCTAGTCTCTTCAGGAGGTGACTTACTTCCTGTGTAATTTCACTTTGCGCAGCATGAAAAACAACTATGCTGTTCATCTCTTCCTGTCTCCTTGTTTTTAGCTCTAAGGTATAGAGCTCGGTACTGTTGCACATTATGCCAGAGGTCTATTAAGCAGCATACTGGTGCACCAATCTGGAAAAACGTAGCAGGCAATGATGCTGGCTGCATTCAGCATGAGCCTCGTAAATCCTGGGCACATTCTCTGCATCTCTTAAGAGGTGCTGAGGTAAAAGAGAAGCTGTGCTACCTGCATGCATGATTGACTGCCAGCACTGAAATGTTCCCTCAGAGCGCGTTGCTGCTCCTTTGCCACCTTTGCTCCAAGGGGCGTGTCAGCAGGGGACACAGAGACAAGAAAGGGAAAGAAGGGCAGAGGGGATGTGTACAGGTTATACTATCCGTTTTTATTGGTACTAAGGCCTTGGACAAGCCATTAGATTCTACATGTCAAAGCAGCGTCTTGGCTTCCCCAGCCTGGCTGTGAACTGGCAGCCAGACATGGAGTTAGGAAGTCATAACCAGTTCCTCACTCTGCTTCAACAAACGTGGACTCAGCAAAGGTGATTCTCTGGCCCAGCACCTTTGCTGAACACAGACCCTGGGATGTGGGTGTATTTTTACCACTTGCATTCTCCCTCAAAGTCCAAGACTGGAACATTTATGCAGAATTCATTTGCTGAGTTTTTGATTCTTTGCAAGCAAAATAGTGTGCCAGCAGGTATCGTCTTGCCCTCTGAAAGAAGTAATCATCTTCAGCAGCACTTCCAGTCAGAGGGTCTCCAGGGCTGACTGCAAGCTCTGCAAAGTCAAAGGGGATGTCTGAAAGAGAGGGCTCTGGATTCAGCTGCAAAGTCTGTTGGACATTTTAAGTATGTCACATGGCATTCCTTGGAAAGTATCACTGTCCCTGTAATATGCGATAATACATTATAAAATACATTATAAACCACAACAAAAAAGAACCTAAGTTTTGCTAAAGGCTTCTATGCAAAAATACTGGCAGTTAATATTATGAGTGATATCTTGTGTTTGCCTATGTTCTCCTTGGATCATGTACGTCTGAGGGTATCAGTACCTCAGCTCTTGCTGGTGTGAGCTGGCACAGAATTTGGAAATAATCTCTTAGCTTCTATCTTCAGGAGAGCTTCAAAACAGTGCCTGCCTGCCACTGGCAAGAAGCCATCAGCTTCAAGGCTAATGCTGTCCCTGCGGTCTCCATGCTGCTGGACAGCCTCATCCCTCAAACCTCTCACACCAAGTGCCCAAACACATCTTGAGAACGATGCTCCAGCAAACCATTCATGGTATGGGCATGAAAACAAAATAAAACCCCTTGCCTTGATAACTTTTTCTGAATTAAGATAAATGCATCCTCCACTCACTGCGTGTGACTAAAAATATTAATGTGCTCTTCTACCTCTGGCCCTGCTCTTTCAGTCACCAGTGCGCTGGTGGAAGCCATACCCTGCTCCCCAGACCTGTCCTTCCCACCCATGCACGGCTCCCTGTGCAGGTCTCCAGAGCTGCAGTGGACTGGGGAAACCAAGTTGCAAGACTTGACTCTTGGCCGGCCAAAAGGTCAATGATGAATCCTCACTACAAATGGTGTACACCCATCACTTCCATAGCATCCATAGCTCCATGTGAGCTAACGCCAAACTGCATGGTGATGTGGGGAGATAGCGGTGACAGTGCTAGCCTCATGCCTGCCTGACAGGGACAGTCAACTGAAATCACCTCAACAAGGAAAGCCTCTTGGGGCCTCAGGGCTCCAGCAGCCATGGGTCATGGCCACACTAGTCTCCCTTCATTAATGATACATGGGGTAAAGCGTCCCAGCTGTGGGGGTGGCTATGAGCAGTAGGTGGGACATGCCTGAGGGAAAGGCATGGAAGGTCACAGCCCCTGGGCAGGCATGGGGAAGGGGAGTACAAGGCTATAGAGCAACGGCTTGTGGCAAGGAGCACCTATGGAGTGGGCTGAGTGACCTCAGAGCTCCCACAGACCTGACAGCTCAGCCTCTGGGTGCTGCTCCACACTGTAAGCAGATGGAAAGGGGAGCTCCTCCCCTTTGGAAAGGGGAATAATTAAGACATCCGGAGTTAACTTATTTGGTTTTGCCCTAAAAACGTTTCATTAGAAAGCTCCTGTTTTCTGCAGGGTTACAAAGAATAACAAATGGACGGAGAGGCCAGGGGACTGAGCTCTGGCAGATGAAGCAAGAGCCACACTGAGGAATGCCTCATGTTAAACAAGCAAGATAATTATTCTGCTCTACTTAGCACTGGCTAGGCCTCATTCAGAGAATGGCATTCATTTTGAAGCACTGCATTTTAAAACAGACAGAGAAATTGGAAAGAGTTCAGATGAGAGCAACAAAAATGATTTAAGAGTTAGTAAATAAGACCGCTGAGAAAAGGTTACGAGAGCAGGGGCTGCTCGGTCTGGAGGAAAGAGGACTGAGGGGAAGCATTACTGCCTACAAATATGCAAAGGGCTGTTACGGAGAGGACGTAGACCAATTATTCTCATTAGAGAACAAGGACAGAACAAGAAGTAATGGTTTTAAGATGAAGCAAGGGGGAATTTAGATAAAATATTAGGCAAACGTTATAACAATTGGAAAAGTTAGGCAACAGAGCAAGTTTACAGTAAAGTTGCAAAATCCCCTTTACCAAAGAAACATGTGGCTGAGAGACCTGTCTGTCCGAGCTAGACTAAGACTAAGGAAATACAGAACCCTACTCCATTGCACAGGGTGTTCTTGAACTCCTCATGGACAGACAGTGAGGACTCCCATTGAACAGAAAGCCACCAATTCAGAGGAAAATGAGAGGTTTGTGTATACACGTGAATGTGTGTGTATATGAATACTGCTGAAATTAACACTACAGAACAGAAAAAATGCTATCAGTAGTCACATCTCTTATTGTTATCCCATCTTTTGTCCCAAAACACCATGCCTCCACATCAGTCTTTCTCCAACACTAAGGAATTCATGACTGGGACATCAGTAAAACCATATGTACATTTTTGGGTTCCAGTTCTACATTATTTTCCCACAGGACAGGAAGCTTGGCAGGAAGCTTACAGAGCTTGAATGACAACCAAAAGAACACACAACATGGAAGTGCCAAGGATGGCCAACTGTGCTACTGCCATGGATGCTACTGTGACAGCTCCATCATATTCACCCTTATGTCTAGTTCAGATACAACTGCACAACTAAAACCAGGTCCTTCCTACACAATGCTTACCTTAACTACAAGCCAGAAATCACAAAGGCATACACAAGCAGGGAACCGCAGACGGTAATGGAAGCACTGAGTCACTCCTACTACTGCCTGCAGTGTTAGAACATTGTAGAGTCTCATAAATGCCACTTTCTTGCTAGGAAAATAGAGTACAAACAGGAAAAGAGCTGTATCTGAAACTCAAATGTTACCTTAAATTTAGATTTGTCCTGCCACTTCTATGAAGTCCTAAATGTTTTGAAAATCAACAGAAGCAACCACTGTCCTTCAGAAGTTTAATAGCTATCAATGCATTTTGTGAAATTTTTCTAAACCATAAATTTCACTTTCTGGCATTAAAAGAAATCCAACACAAACAAAAAAGGCTCCCACATTAGGTCCACTCTGAATCTTCAAAAGCTATTCAGAAAATTTTGGACTAAACAATATAATGAATGTTGATGTAACGTTTAGCCTAGAGTGAGGCTTTACACTGAAGGTATAAATTTATTTAAAACAGTAAAAGAAATGAGGCAGAGCTATCATAAGCAAAGTGTTAGTCCAACTGTGAAACACTGAAAAGGATGACAGTGTAGTCAAGTGCAAGCACAAATTACTTACTTGCTATTATACTGCAGTCATTCAGAAACACTCCTCTCCTTGCTATAGGTCAGTGTTCTGGAGAGGTTATCATCACTGACCACGCTCATTTTTTGAGGCTATCGTAAAGGCAAGCAAGAAGCATGTGCTGATAAAGAACTGATTTGAAATGTCAGCCTTACGGAAGAAGGTGCCAGCACAGCTGGCTTTTTGTAAATTTTTTTTTCACAAGTACAAGAGGATTAAAACCTTCCTGGTCAGGAAGAAAACCCTGAGGAAAAGAAGCCAAAAGTCTGGCAGGCCAATGAACCTCATAGCCATAGCAATAATTTTGCAAATGACTAATAATAAGGAGTCGATAATCCAAAGGATGATCTCTGAAGTGAGGAGCACCAAATTACTTTGTGGAGAAAATCAATTATCTCCATTTGTGGCTGCACAGCCTACAATATGCAAACACGCAGAAGTTACCATAGTCACAGAAACCTATCAACTTACAAGAGAAAAATCCAAGGAATTTTGCAAGGATCACTGAAAAAATATCCTCTTCATGAATGGATGAATATCTGCTCTATTGACACAGCTGCAATGTTATTCTTATATTCTTCATCACAAAGGCTGACAGCCGTCTAGAGATGTCAGCATCTGTGAAAGAGATGCTGCACTCTGGTGAAAGCAGAATGAGGTGACTAGGTCTGGAAGGCAGTACAGAAGTCAAATTATCATCAAATATTGTGGGCAGATTTTAAACACTTTTTTCTCTTGCTGAGTGGTGTCTTACTCCATAACTGGGTCACTGAAATTAATGGAACTACTTGCAAGTAAAAGAGTACTCAACATGCCTTAGAGCACCAGAGCCTGACCCACAGTACATATTCAAATGTCACCTTGTATTTTAATGTATCTCAGACTTGAGGGGTTTTAAAAATGATTATTAATTTAGAAATAGATTTCTTATTGGGATCAGGCTCCTTTTTTTTCACTAGAAGCACAAATGTCTTTAGAGGAGATGTCTGAACATTTGGCCACTTGTTACTAAAAAACCCATTTCCATGCCTGTGTAATCCACATTCCCTGAAGGTTTTGAGAGCAAGTAGCTTATTGTTGATGAAACGGGAGAAGCGCAGCCTAAGGGCTGCTTGGGAACTCCAGATGGACAGAGGCCTCCAAGGGGAGGGTGCATTCCTCGAGCATCTGCTGGCGAGCCAGGAAGATGACTGTATGGGCCAGACCTCATTTACATTGCAGCTAAGCATTAGGAATAAAATACCATTATCCCTATTGGGGTATAACTGACAAAAGGACTATATCAATTGTGCTTGGAAAGATGAGTTTCCCTAATTACAAGCACCGCCTTTGCAACCACACTAGGGAAACCTCTGAAAAGACTGGGAAAGAAATGAGACAACAAAAGTTTCATCCAGAACAGCTTATTTATGAGCAAGGGTTTTTCTCAGCCTCAGCATATCCCTGGTATTTTCTAAAAATGGGAACAGAATGATGTCACTTCTGAGATGTTGAAAAGAGTTGAAAGTACTTGGATTCAAGCCATGGTGAGAGAGCAACCCAACTGAGGGACATGGATAAGGACCTCCTAGCCTTATTACATGATATGAGAAAAGAGACAGACACTTCTCTCAGTGTTAAAAAAAAAAAGCAGCAGCAAAAGCAAAGCAGTGAGAGATCTTTGTGCCCCACAGGTGAATTTCCCCAGTTCTGGACAAAAAATTTTTAGACTTAACAGAGAAGATGGAAAAAGTATTTGCGAATTGCTTCAGACAGACTCGTCTTAAGACTTCACTTGGAGGAGAAAGTATCGCCTAATACCATTTCACTGTTCCCCAGGCTTATTCTGTGACACTTTTTATACCTGCTTTTACACCTGCTCTTCAGAGACACTCACTGACAGGGAATATGTGGGGCTGAATAACACTATCATAGATAACTTCATTTTCATTTATTGTCCCAAGCTGCTGGGATAAGGCACTAAGCTGAAGTTATTTAAAAATACTTTTTTTAAAAAGTAACGCCTAAAAACCTGAATATAGACCTTATTAATACCTGTAATACTTGGCTGAAAGCATGGTGAGGTGATAAAAGCTACAAACTTCTCCAGACCAAGGTCCACTGAAGTATATGTACTATGCAGGCCACATGCCATGAAACCAAAGATTGCCTCCAAGGATAGTTTAGGTCAGCCAGTGAAGTTCTGGGCTTTCAGACACTCTTCTGGGGAGTTAATTTTTAATCCTGAGTTAAATTCACACTGCACCAGCATAAGCATAAGCACTAAACCTTCACTGAGGGAACTCTTCTTTTTACATTGGGTATAAAGTATAGCTGAGTAGACCTCAGAATAAACATGTATGGCAAAACCCAATCAGCCGCAGCTGAGAAAGCTGGAAGAGAATTACTCTGCATGTAGAGCCTCAACTACACTCTTCACTCATTTGGAGTAGCACTGAGTTATGCACACTTGCTAGCTATAGTATATGATATGCACTAGTATCAAAAATATGTATAAGGAAATAAATATTAACAGCAAGATGTACAGACTACACATCACACTCCATGCCACTGGGCATTCCTTTGCCTAGGGTCATTAGTAACAAGAATTACCAAACTAGAGATCCATGTTGGTCTGCCTAACATAGCAAGCTAAAAGAGCTGTCTTAGAAGGAAGTGCTATGAAATCTTTACATATATTAATTATCTGAAGGCATACATAGAAAGGTTTTGTCCTGACACCTATTTTGTACAAGTTGGCCATCACTCTGCAACTTGAAAATCATTATCCTTGTGGCCAGA
>NW_008667484.1:0-11292 GCF_000695815.1 Acanthisitta chloris | reverse complement strand
CATCTCTCTTATGAGGAAAGACTGCAGCAGCTGGGCCTGTTTAGTTTAGAAAAGACTGAGAAGGGATCTCATCACTTAAAACAAATATCTCAAAGGTGAGTGTCAAAAGGATGGTGCTAGACTCCTTTCAGTGGTGCCCAGTGACATGCCATAAAATAAACTGTAAGAAGTTCCACCTCAACACGAGGAAGAACTTCTTTCCATGAAGGGTGGCAGAGTACTGGAACAGACTGCCCAGGGAGGTCAAGGCGTCTCCCTCTCTGGAAACATTCAAAACTCACCTGGATGCATTCCTGTGTAACCTGCTTAGGTGACCCTGCCTTAGCAGGGGGCTTGGACCAGATGATTTCCAGAGGTTCCTTCAAACCCTAACAACTCTGTGAGCCTTTCCAACAGCTTCTGGTCTTACCATCAACCCACAAGTCCAATTTGAGGCATCCACAGCATTTAGCCTTTTATAAGACAGATCTTACCAAGAATTCAGTTCACCAATCTTGACAAGAATTTTTCTTTCCAAGTAGCAGAGGGACTATGTATATATATTTAAAGATAACATGGGAGTTGGTTGCCTTAGTAACAGGATTTTTCAGCCATTGTGTTTAGTATTTACTCAGCACTGGAAATGTACACTGTATTGAGAAGAAATGTGGTGGGTTTATTAGTCTACCCCTGTGTACACACCCATCAGCAGCAAATGCACACTGTGTAGTTTGACTTTCCATTTCTGAGTTATGTGAAACCTCTAAGAAGAGAGCATGCAGAAATGAAACCAGGGCACCTGGTGCAATGTATTTTTGTTACAAGTGTTTTGACAGAAAAAAAATTGTTGTGAGAGTTTAAAGCACTGAACTAAAGATATTCCTTGTCTCTCAATAATATCTCCAGCAGCAGAAGAGCATAAAAGCATTTCTATTTCATGGTTTCATATTCTGCTGAAAAAGAATCTATGGAAAATAGTTATCAAAGAGGATATTTGCACACTGCCGGTTTCCACAACTGCATTAATGTGCAGTACAAATGAACAAGCCCTGTTAAATGCTGGTTTACTTGGCATTTGGGGGGGGAGTAGGAATATACATTTAAAGACCTGTTTCAAAGCCTGCTTCAGTCTGGGAGAAGCAAGGCACCAGTTACAGCTGCATCAATTAAAATGCAGGAGAAATTAAGTAGATTCATTTAATTTTGGGACCAACCAGGATGACAAAAGGTCTACACCTTTTCTTGTGCAAACCTGCCATGGGATTCTTCATCCTCCCGGCATGACATCAGAGTTACCTTTAGACACGAAGCACAAACCTGCCACCTTCATCTTCCCAGTGCCTCCTGCGAGGGAGCGGGGCCGGAGGCTGAGCAGCCTGGGGACAGAGTGCCACCTACCGCGGCACCGAGCCCTGTCCTTCCTCCGGGGCTGTGCAGAGCTGTACAACACTTTGCTCCAAAACGACTGGCAAAGACCTCCCTTGGCTTTGATGGATTTTTTCTCAATACCCAAAGACTGAACCAGGCCCTTACATTGTGCTTGCCAGGGCTGACAGGATCACAGCATGTGCCAGGGGTGCAAAAGCATGTGCCCCAAGATCTTACAGTCCCAAGTGTGCAGGGCTGATGCTGGAGAAGGTTTAATTGCATGAACTAATCTACTAGTCAGGTTTTTTGTAATAGTCCAGGCATTACCTCTTTCCCACAGGGCAACCCAGATACTGCACCAACAAGAAATCCACTCCTGGGCCACTCTCTCTCATTATAATTTCAGACAGTGTAAAACACTTCTGGAGTATATCACTTTTATATCTGATATGGCCTCTATCACAGTATTATATCATACCCTTACAGGATGATGGACTCTGGTATAATAAGGCTCTTCATTCCCTAACTGCAATCCTCTATCCATTTTGCTATTCTGATGGAACAGAGCTTGCTCAGATAGAAAAGCAGAATGTTATAGTCACACAGAATAACTTAAATGTAATTGCAGACAGAGCATTTAGTCTCTATTAAAAAAATAAGAGCTGGAAAACAGACATTCAAAAAGCACAACAGTGGTGAGAGCAGGTTGAACCAGACAGTTCGGCTGCTTAAAGTACTATCCAACACAGGCAGCCTTTTTCTTTCATCATGAACAGTTTTCACCCCAATCCTGACTTTATCAATTTTGTTTAGCTCTAAATATTGTTGCATAGTTGGGCTTGCAATGGACTTTTAGGTTAACTGCTGAAAAGGAGCCCCGAAGACTAAGCTACCAGACAGCATTATTGGACAGTGTGCTTCCCCCAGAGGGGCAGACACATGACTCATCATGATCCATGTGTAAGGCTCTGCTGATGCTCTGTGAGCTGAAAAATCCAGTGGTGCCACACAGGGTGGGTTCAAGGGAGGCTACAAAAGCACCCAGCTGGATGAAGATCAGCAGCAGGAGGAGCAGAGAGGTGGATCTGTTTCCCAATAGTAATCACTTCCCCCAGGTCAATCAAAATGTTTGTGTTTAAAAAGAAAAGTGCCTTTTTTCCTCCTGTTTCCTTTGCTATCCTTCAGTATGGAATAGAGAAATCTTCAACCTTCTGTCAAAAGTGGAGGGGAAAAAAGATAAATAATACACATTGTTTAAAAATGGCATAGAGATGGCATGCTGGTTTTTCTGACAGACCCTCCATGAATTATTTCATTATCACAGGCTGCAAACTAAACTGCATTTTTCTTAGGATTGCCTTTTACAGAAAGAGTTCTGCTCCTGTTTATCGCACATTTGAGTTAAAATCTATCAATCTGCACTAAAAAGAAAAACTAAAGAGGAGTTCTGACAACTGGGCAAAGGTTTCAGCTAATAAAGCTTTTTGTCTAATATACTTTCAAAAAGAAAAAAAGGCTTTGCTTGTCCTAATCAGATTTTAGGGCCATGCAATTCAAAACTAAAATGCATAAAAGTCACACAGAAAGCATTCTTACCCACACACAGAAATCAGAAAGAAACATAATGGCAGTGAATTACTAGCCCTCAGTGACTGCAGATAACAGGCAACTCAATGGTATTTCATGGGACATCCACCACACAAAATCAAACTACCAAAGAGGTTTAACTATTTGGCTCCCAATCACCTACTCTTTGGAACTATCCAGACATGCTGTATTTTCCATAAATTGTGCCAGAATGTGTAATCCATCTTCAAAACCCTGTATATTACTGTGTTCATACACAGCATGATATACAACTATTGTTGTGCTCTAAATGAATGCAACAGCAACAAGGATGCAGACACAGATCTTTCAGTTTGGATTATTCATTACCACTGAAATTGCAAAACCTTTCTTTGCCATTTGTTTTTGTTTCATTTTGCTGATATGCATATTGCAGGTTTTGTAGATGTGTGGCAGTTGCCTAACTATATTCTTTTTGAGTGGCATCATTATATTTGTGTCTGTCCCACAGTGCTTCTGTCATACCTAACTGCTTCTGAAATGAAAGCACAAAAGATGGTTACCACGGTATATGGCAGACAGAGAAGGACAGGTAGCATGTTGTTTTGTTCCTTGGATCCTTTTCAGCAAAGTGAGGGTAAAGTATTGATGTTGCATGATATGAACTGAATCTACATCTCCCTGTGAGAGAGAGGACAGCTACAATGGGAGTAAACAGGTAAGAGGGCGAAAAAAAAAAAAAAAAGAGTAAGTTTGTTGTTCCTGCAGCTGAAGCTGTCAAGGTCCTTAGGAAAGGGAAAATCTGAAAGAATCGACATCTGTCAGCTCTGCTCACTTTGGGACTGACTGACAGCAAGAAAAGAACTATTATACTGAGAAGGGAAACATTTGGGACTTCTCCAGAACACATGAAGAGATGCATTCTTTGGCCCAACAATTCAGCAGAAATTAATATACTTCTACTACTTCTTTCTGAGATTGTGAAACCCCTTCTTCACACTGTGGCTTAATTGCAATTATGGGTACTGTGGGAGCACCTCAGCATGCCAACACCCCAGCGTCATTTGTGCTATGTGCTATGAACAGCAAAATTAAAAAGCAGTCCTGCCCAGTGAGACTGTTTGCACATAGTCAGAAATGTTTCTTAGAACCACAACACAAACATACTGTTGCATTTTTATCAGCATTTTGTGTTTGGTAAAAATATTCTGAAGCGTAAGGGCTCAGTGCCCACAAATATGCTGGCACGCAGATTTCACATATCTTGTAAAGTCTATGACTGCACTGGGGTGTACATAAGTAATAGCTGATTTTTCAAACCAGCAAAAGCACACACTTGCATATCTGAGCAGGAGGACTGAGCCAAAAGCATGGCAATGAATTACTGACTGCACGAAGGTCCAGCAGACCTACACACAGAGCAATCATTCAAGAAAGAAAGAGAAAGCTGGCTTGGGACTTTTATTTTATTGTGACTGCACAGAAAGACTAATTTCTGCTTCTGTGGATGGATTATTTTCCCTAGCAGTGCACTTCTTCTGGAATGGCTCTAACTTCACAGCATCTGCTTCCAACAAACTTCTCTCCAGGCTAAACAGACACTTGCTACTCACATGACAGTGCATGGGGGAGTGATGCTGAAAAAAGAAGGCATGCTGTGGCAAACATCTTTGCTTGTCTTGTAGGAGTAATCTGACTAATGTCGGAATGATTCCATCAATATTGTCAGAAATAGGTTTAAGAGCCCCCCAGGTACGTTGCAAGCCTTGGCACAGCCAACGACTAATGTGAAGTGGATGCCAATTGACCAGAGGTTCTGGGAAGGTACAAAGCAACGCTAAGGACCTTGACTAAGGCTGATGACACAGTTTACCTTGTCTTGTAGGAGTAATCTGACTAATGTCGGAATGATTCCATCAATATTGTCAGAAATAGGTTTAAGAGCCCCCCAGGTACGTTGCAAGCCTTGGCACAGCCAACGACTAATGTGAAGTGGATGCCAATTGACCAGAGGTTCTGGGAAGGTACAAAGCAACGCTAAGGACCTTGACTAAGGCTGATGACACAGTTTACTTCTTCTCTCAACATTTTTTCCCTATTTCAGACAGACTAGAGAATGAAAGAAGCATTGTGGGATATGCTGTCAAGTGCTGTTGGTTTCACATACTGCACTCAGAAATGAAACCAAACTGAGTCTGTATAATGCTGGATGAGCTTGCTCATATCTTAGTTGTATTTGAACTACCTATCCATTAAACAGAAGCATGCTGAGTACTTACACAATAATGGCAAGTCTGGTTCCTGCAGGACAGATATGTACTATAAAGATCATTAAGAAATGCCACTACCACTTTGACTAAACAGCAATTATAAATGAGGACACTGCTCTCCCATTAGATCTTTGCTGATCCTCCTTAATATACGTTCCTTTCCTGAAAAGAATGAGAGGAGGCTGATGATGCTGTGAGCTCTCTGGAATGGTGCTTGAGATATCTTGATTCAAACTGTATTGGCCCTCCAGGCTTGTTACTTATTCTTTAGTCACTGACCTTCTGTGTTCCTCTGCTTCACACTGCGTGAAGAGGAATACATGCTCTTACCTATTATTTCTCCTGTATGCTTGCATTAGAAATAATTTGGGCAAGGGACTAGGTCTTCTAGGAAAACAGGCATAGCACAGTTGCTCCTGGAGTACCATAACACTACTTCTAAGTGATAACTAAAATAGATTTTCTGTGCCAGTCAAAAGATTCACTGTAAAGGCCCAAAAGTTCTTATCCAGTGTACAAACCCACTGAGGTACCCGTAGGTGATATCTTCAGGAAAAGAACAAATGTGGAATAGATACTCTTATATTTCAAATTCAGTACTCCATAATAAAAAGAAAAGCAGTACTTTTATCTATTCACACATATTGCAAAACCTCTTCTCCTTTGCCTGGGGAGCTTGCTGTTAAGAAAGCTATATTTGAGTGCATTCTTCTGTTTATCCTTTTGTTGTCATTTATAATAGACAAAATTGACAAGCCTGACTGACATCTGTATGGATTTCATATACACAGCAACAACATCAATGAGAAAATGGCCTCTTGGGAGACTGCTGGGACCCTTATTCATTAACATTATCACTGTCATGATTTGTGCAGATGATGACTCCCAGCCATACCACCCTCCTCGTGCTTCAGCTTGCACTGTGCAACACCTCATACAATGAGGTGCTGCAAAGAGCTGTATGAGCAATCAGTTTTCCTGTCACTCTGTGTGGTACCATACTCCCTGCTTCCACATAGGACACCCAAGCTGAGCAGAAGACAGATGATGTCTTCCAGACATCAGCATGAATCCAAGCCAAGACACAATTCAGCCCCACTAATCTGGGCTGCTGTGGTTGGGGAGAATTCAGCCAGTCTCACAGCTGCCATTCAGCCTTGCAACACCTACCCAAAATGCCAATATGGTGAAGCAGGAAGAGAAACTCTCAGTTACCAGACCACCAGTGCCAAACCGCTTTGTCTCTTCAATAAAAGCTCTCTGTATTTTTTTTAACAAATATTTTTCATACCACAGAAAGCTGTAGCAGCATGCAGATCAACTGAAATTCAAGCAGATAAATGGGACCCATGAAAATCTCATTTCTCTTCCAGACTGTTTTTCCTGGACATCTAGTGGGTAACATTACACTGGTATCACTGCAACTGTACTCATGAAAGGGGACACAGTAATTTCATTGTTAACCTCAGAATTATTTCACGAGGGTCCAGTGAAATGGGTATGTTAAAGCAATTAAATAAACTGTAATGAAAAATGAGGCACTGTTTTCATGACTTATGCCTTTACAAGGCTTTGGATAACTATTGCAAAAGGTTAATATGCTTTATATGAATCTGCAGGTATCTGTCAAACACAGAAAGTGTTCTGGGGAAAAAGCACTGCATGGCAGAGACATCTGCTGGGAACTCCTCACACTCCTCTCATGCCTCGTCATTCCGCTCTCTGGGGCTGCAGATTCTGGCAGCAGCCCCAGGCTGCTCCTGCTGCCTCCGGCTGGGAGAGTGTCTCTGGCTAATGAAGGATTCAGCACACACCTGCCCAATGATGGCCAGTCAGCCACTCAATGGGAGCCAGAAATCTTTAGGCTATACGCTGGAATTTAAATGGAAACTTTTGCATCTAAATGGAAGGTTATACTTCTCTTCCAGCTGCCTGACATTGAACTATCTGTCAGAGGAAGGCTGGGCACTGGGGAAATCCTTTCCTTTCCCAACCATATGCAGCAGTGGAAGATCAATGTTTTAGTAAGGGAAAGGAACTATCAGGGACATTCTCTGTAATTTTGACAATGTGATAGCACTAAGGTTAAGAACCTACTATGACCTAAGTTAAAAAATGAAAATGAGGTTTCAGATTCTAGTAATCCCTATAAATCACCTCCTTCCTCACAGAGACATTGACTACATTCTCCACCTACAAACTGGATCCAAATCCCTCTCTCCCTTCCTCCTTCACAGTGGGAAAACCCAGTTTGATCATACTGGGTTGCCGGGATCACCCTGTGCTTTGACATACCCTACCACCCTGTTTCAGTTTTAGACACCGGCTTTAAGATGATTAAGACTGTGCAGCAAGCACTCACCAAGTAAACCCTAGAAAAAGGAAGCCCTGTTCCATGCAACAGCAGAAAAGACAAAGCTTTGCAAACTCAATTCCCTTTTCTCCAGGTGCAGGGATATAGCATTCTACAAATGAAAACAAGCTGCATTTAATCCATGCACACCAAGTGCTTGAACTGTGTTTAGCACATCACAGGTGTATGGTTTGAGCGATACTCCCCAGTGTAGCAGGATTTTTCCTGCAGACACCAGTTCACATCTGATGGGAGACTGTTTTAAAACCAGCCTCTGCTCTTACACTGTAAGAAGAACTCTCTCCCTCAAGCTACTTGCATACAAAAACATGTTTATCTTCACCTATTAAAGCACCAGGGGAAAAGAACAGCCCCTTGAAGGAAATTAATCCCCGAAAACCGTTTGAAATGTTATAAACAGCTTAGTACAGAGGGAACAGATGCACTAAGAAGGATAAACAAGCATGTGGCCGAGACCCTCAGAGGGAGTTAGCTGCATGGCCCCTTCACATTCATGTCAGAGGCAGATGAGTGCTGAGGGCCTGGTGGGTGGTGGCCAAGGGCCAGTTGATGTGGGTATCCAAACCAGCAGACAGCAGAGGCTGTTCACCAGCAGCCTGTGTCACAACAGCACCTTGCTCACCCTCACTCAGCTACACCCAGGGAAGCTATATCATCACACTGATGGGCTTTTTCAAATGAGTTGTAAGGGTCTGAACTTGCATTGCCCACCCTCAGGCAAGGATGCTCAACATGGCAGTACATGTCTTGCCTACCCTTACAGGGAAGTGACTAATGTACATTGTTTCAGGAAAAAAAAAGACCAGCCTCCCAGTGTCTTCCCCTAGCCATATTTATGCTTTTCCCATGAGGGAAAAGCTATCCACCCACTGCTTTCCCCTCTCAGTCAAGTAAGCCTCTCCCTCTATTGACCAATGAATATTGAATTATTCTGTGCAAAATCAAGCCATTTTCTCCATAAACACTGGCTGTTCCCTTCTGCTCTTGAACAACCCACTCCTGGATGTAGCACTCTCTCAGATAATGGAAGCAAGTCTCACTCTCATGAAACAAGAGCTCTGCAATGGCAGGTAGAAGCCTATACAAAAGACACTGTGGTAATGCCCAAAAATACAAGGGTTGGACTCGACGATCTTTGAGGTCTCTTCCAATCCAGTTGATTCTGTGACTCTGTAATTCTAAGGGCAAGTTCACTAGGAGTAGTTCTGCCAATGCTACAGATGCAAGAGAAGTCTGGCATCTCTGTGCAGTGTTCAGGAGTATCCATGAGCAGGTCCTGATGGATCATGGAGGAGATGTGGATAAAAAAAAATAGGCACTTCTGGACTTCATCAAAGCATGGGTGCTGAAGACCAAATGTTGCCTTCAAGGGACTACAGGGTTCGTATGGTGAATTGAGCCTTCGAACTACACAGAAGTCCAAAAGAGCTATGTGGAAGTGAGTGGCCTCTAAAGGAGTTTCTGGTATGATATACCTTTGCTGCAGGGCAGAAAGCCTGCTGAGATTCTCTCCTTGATTTGAGTCCCAGGCAAGTGGCCTGTGCTGCACAATTGTGACAGAAACAGCCAGCCCTTCAGGGAGTCAGTCAAGTGGGGAGGCCTTGACTGATATGCTAAATTGATTAAGCAGCTGCTTTGGAGAAATAGAATGGAAATGATATAGGAAAGGGCATTTAAGTTCTGTCATTCAGCAGGTATGGTATCAAGTGATCCCAACATCTTTTACAGGTTTAACCTCAAGGACAAAAACGGTTTAAAAATGACAGAGACTAGGTTTGTATTAGATGTTAGGAAGAAATTCTTTACTGTGAGGGTGGTGAGGCACTGGCACAGGTTACCCAGAGAAGTTGCAGGCGTCTCAGCCCTGAAAGTGTCCAAGGCCAGGCTGGATGGAGGTTTAAGCAACCTGGTTTAGTGGAAGGGGTCCCTGCCCATGGCACAGGGGCTGGAACTAGATGATCTTTAAGATGCCTTTCAACCCAAGCCATTCCATGATTCTATACTTTAGAAAAGGAAGAATTCTCTGCAATGAGGTTTTGCATCAGTACTTTTTAAAAGAGATCCCTACATACCTGCTTGATATTTCAGATGGTCCCTATGTATTAAAAAAGGTTGCTATTAAATATCAAAATTACAAGCAAAGTCCAGTTTGATTGTACACCCTGTTTACACTAAACTTTTTTCCTTCTGCTCACCATCCATTGGCAGTTGCATAAAACACCAAGTGCTTGCTCATGTGTTATATGAGTGAAGAAATACTGTAAATCATGACTACAAGTTCCCCCCCACTTAAGAATGAGCACAATGACAATGGTCCCACTTCAAGAAATACGATCAAAGTATCCAACCCTCATGTATTAAAGAGAACTAGTTACTTGCGTAATTAGAAAACAGTCAGATCACGAGTCATTAAGAAGGCTGAATGGGTTAACCTTCCTTTCCAAGGAGTTTTCCACCTTCTCGTGCCAAGAATGAAGCACATCCCTATAACTATGTTAACCGTAAGTGGAAGATGCACATTCTCTACTATTAAGTTAAAGTTTGCTTTTTTGCATATAGAAGACACCTATAAGAAGTAAGGGCCTGGGAATTACTTTTGTGTTATCTCTTTCCATCACTCAGGAGAAAGAGAGATGCTAGAGGTGGTAACTGCAGTAGAACTCAGTCTAACCCTTCTTCCACTGTGCTATTTGCTACTAGCTATTAATTTAAGAATATTTTGTATTTTAAATGCATCTAACTTAGAGGAAATTAAGGAAACAATTAATTTCTGCTGGAAACAGAACCTTGATCAGGGAGAACCTGAAAATCCATTGGTCCTGATGAGAGCAGAGCATAGGAGAGGGACAGCTGGCAAGAAGCAAATCCATAATTTACTTAACATATTTTTTTAAGTGATTACCACCTCTGCTCCTCCAGAATGCATTCGAGGGACAAGTTTCTCCCACACTCTCCTTCCTTGCCTAAATGTCAGGTGGGCAAGAAGGAAATCTCCCCTCACCATTGACACAAAGATGTGAAAACTGCCACGGCTGTCTCACTTTTGAACCATTGCACTGAAGGACAGGTTGGAAAAATGCATCAGAGCACTTCAGACAGAGGAGGTGAAATGTTTTTAAAAGGGAAAGTGTACCCTCATCTCAGGAGACCTCGGTGCTCTTTCTCTCTTGATCATAGAATCACAGAATTGTTAAGGTTGGAAAAGACCTCTGAGGTCATCAAGTCCAACCTATGAACCTAAGTGCCAGGTTCAGTCCCTCCTTAAACACCTCCAGGGATGGTGACTCTACCACCTACGTCCCTGTCCATTCCAGTGTCTAATAAGGTTTTCGGTGAAGAAATACCTCCTAATGCCCAACCTAAACCTCCCCTGGTGCAGCTTGATGCTATGTCCTCTCATCTTTCCCTGTCAAGATGGGATGAGAGAGCAGAGGAAACATAAGTATTGCACCACAGCTTGATGTGTTGGACCAAACCCCGTTCCCAGGACGCTGGGAGCACAGCTCAGGTCCCTGAGCAGGAGGTTTCCTTGCTCACAGCCACAGCGCGAGGCTTTTCCATGGAGCCTCAGTCCCGCGGCAGTCGGATCCAGTGTCTGCCCCGAGGCTGACAGGACACTCGGCCCCTCCCTCGGCTCCGAGACAGGAGCGTCAGTGATACAGCAACTGCTCTAACGGTGCTTAAAGCGCTGCAAGAGCTCCCACACCGCCCACTCCTGCCGGGGCACAGCCGCGG
>NW_008667483.1:16155-16801 GCF_000695815.1 Acanthisitta chloris | reverse complement strand
AGCAGTGCTATTAAAACAAACTGGAAGCTACACTGCATTTACTCTGTTTGCAGATCTTATACTCCTAACTTTTTGGGGTGTGAATTACTTTCTGTAGAGGATAACCCCAAAAATATAAATTGCTTTCACCTAGTGTGTCATATCAAGTGTTTTGCTGTTTGAAATTTAAGAGATTGTTCATGGTAATAAAGAAAATAATTACAAGCAAAAGAAAAGTAATTTTTTTCATTAAACTGTGCAACAGCATTTTCAAATTTGAGAATTTTCCTTGAGTTAAGAAGGAAAAAAAGGGCCAAAAAATTCTTTTGTTACTTATTTTCTAGAATTACTGAATAGGCAGTATGTGCTATGGAAAACAACTTTAGGCTAAAGAGCTGACAAGTACATTTATCAAGGAGTCTAAGCTGTCTGAAAAAAGTTGGGAGACAAAGCAGCTCTGCACAGTGCCAGCAGGCTGAGGAGGTCGTGGCTCTCTGCTGGACCTTCTCAATTCATGGAATGAGGATTATAATATCCCATCAACTTCTAACCAAACTCTGAGATTGCTGAAAAACCTATCTAGAGAAAGCAGACAGCAATTCTGCCCTTCTTCAGTGTATTTCAAATGTTGTGAGATTTAGAAATTGGCACCACAAGGGTGAAACTC
>NW_008667483.1:9867-16138 GCF_000695815.1 Acanthisitta chloris | reverse complement strand
TTTCCAATTAGGGAACAATCCTGTGACTCTCCGTATAGCAATTAAGAAAACTCTCAAACATGCTCAGTTCCGTGGCTGCTGTACATCAATCTGTGAGACCATTTCAAGTTCACTAGCCAAGTAAGCCACCTTTAAACTCTCCTTGTGGCCTTCCAAGTTGGAGGGACTCTGCATGCCTAAGCTTCCTGCTCATCAGGGCTCCTGTCCTCCTTCCAGGAGATGAATGAAGATATGAGCTGCTTTAAGGACATGCTGGTTCCACAAAGCATGAAAACAGAAAAGCAACACTTTTCTATGGAAACACAGCACATGGTCTGCATCAGGGAACTAATACAAACCCATGCAGTGCTGCAGATCAAATATGAACTGTCTGATATGTTCCATAACAGCTATGTATGTTCCCTGTGGAGGGTGAGGACACCTTCTCCCTGTGACAATATTGGGTAGATCTCCACATTCTTGGGAACATAATGTTATTGCACACCAAGATATCAGCTGCGGAGTTCACAAAAGTAACATCAGATGCTCTGCTCATTACCAATTCAGCTTTAATTCTTGCTCAAGGGAGGACATGTCTGTTCTTCAATAAAACTATTAGCAAGTTCATCACAAACTCTCTGGACACTGCAGAGTATCTGGATTAAATATCTATGACTTTGCACTGCATACTTTGTCTCAAAAGCACTTTTTAAGACTAGTCCTGAAGTCACTGCGTGCCACTTGTAAACTAGACAACTTTCCTCATCCCAAAAATCAGCTATGTGGATAAAACTATAGGTATTTTAGAACATATCTACACTACTGTGCTTTATAAATGCATTTAATACCAGAATTATCACCTTCAGTATTATTTCTCACACATAGCAGCATCTTGCAAAATAGAAACAGTTTGAAAATAAAAATATAGTAATGCAGCTCCATTACCAAAAGTGTTTGCACTCAAAATATCTGTGACCTTTCTGTCTGATTAACCACACGAACAGAAACAAGGTATGCACGAAACGTCACATTCATGAATATTGCTTGGAAAATAAAGTGGTTTCTCTCTAAATAATGTCAATATTATAAATAATGCAAATTTGCTACTTCCCACCACCTCACAAGAAGGTTAAAATATTTAAATGTGCAATTCCAAACACATACTCCTGCCAGTTTGCAATGGAATTTTGTCTTTACAAACTGCTACCTGGGAAGCAGTGGTGACTAGCAAGCTAGAAATAAGAGAATCAATATTAATTTTAATCAATGTTTTTTCTAATAGGAGAGAGTAGTCAGCCATAGGACACAGTCTGATGCACTTATACTTTCAATTTAATAAAATAATTGAAACATGCAATTACAAAATGAACATTAAAAATGTGCAAGTAAAGTAGAAGGTACCTCTAATCAGTTTTCCTCTCACCAGCCACATCAGCCCTTGATCCTAAAATTTTATGCTGCCTGTGAGGACAAGGTACAAACTCTTTTTTAAACATCTCATCTTTGTCAACTTTGATTGTTTGGTTTTCTTTGCTCCAACTCTAACAGCACCAGCAAAGAAAAAGCTTTCCTCTCTTTAAGATGCTCCATTGGTTAGATCAGATTTATTTGCTGTCAGTAAAGGTTATATTTGCACATAAGTCTATGACAGATTGCAAGTTTATTAACTTCAAGTGAGTTTTCAGGCTGCTGGGTTGAGGGTTTTTTGTTGGATTGTTGGGGTTTTTTGTTGGATTTTGTTGGGGGTTTTTTTTAAGCATTCCCTCCCCCTTCCCCCAAGATGTGGGTTACTTGACAAATTGGAGTTAAGTTATCTTAGGTCAATGTAACTGTAAGTTAAACTAATGAAGTGTATGTCTATGAGTGATGTCTGATTAGTTTAATACAGTTAGTGCTGGACAGCTTGGGCTGCTGACCTTGAAGGAACACAGATAACATTGCGATGCGTTGGAGGATGTGGTTGTGATACAAGACAAATTTACATAACAGTTTGTCATGTACACTCCTCCAAAACAAAACTGTTGCAAAAAGAAAGCAAGAGGAAACCAACACTAAATGCCTTGCACGAGACACACCAGGGAAAATTAATTATAATATTTGGCTTGGGATGGTAGATTGTTTTAAATGGGAGCCAAAAGTAGGCACAGAAAAGGTGTACATTTATAGAGTGTATGTTCCAAAATGGATTAGACATTATGTTGGGTGACACCTGTTCAAACACAGCCTTGTGTGGCACAAAATCTACTCTTGAGAAGTTATATTCCCTCCTCAGGAGGCATCTACTTGCTTCTGGTAACAATTACCAGGCCCAGTTCTGAACTGTAACTAGTTGGCACATCGCAGAATCACAGAATCATGGAATCAATCTGGTTGGAAGAGACCTCAAAGATCATCATGTCCAACCCTACCATCATTACTAGCCCATGGCACCAAGTTCCACACCCAGTCTCATCTTGAGAACCTTCAGGGATAGTGAATCCACCACCTCCCTGGGCAGCACATTCCAATGCCTGAGCACTCTCTCTGGAAAAAATCTCTTCCTAATATCCAACCTAACCCTCCCCTGGCAGAGCTTGAGTCTGTGCCCTCTTGTCCTGCTGCTGGTTGCCTGGGAGCAGAGACCAACCCCCACCTGACTCCAACCTCCTGTCAGGGAGTTGTGGAGGGTGATAAAGTCTCCCCTGAGCCTCCTCTTCTCCAGGCTCAACACCCCCAGCTCCCTCAGCCTCTCCTCATGGCACTTGTGCTCCAGTCCTTTCACCAGCCTCGTTGCTCTTCTCTGGACCTGCTCCAGCCCCTCAATGTCCCTCCTGAGCTGAGGGGGACAGAACTGCACACAGTGTGCTCATTCTGCTGCTGAAAAGCAGCTGCTTGTGCTAAAATCTCCCTGTGCATGAACACTCTCCATGAGGCTGCAAAGTCCCCTTCTCATGATGCTTGGCTGTGTGCTCTGAGCAGGGAATGCACTGCACCACACGATATCTCACTGCTCCAGACAATCAGCTCACTCCATCTCAACTGATCAGGTAGGCCAAGCAAAACTGCTGGCTTTAAAGACAGCTTGGTTCTGGAGTGACTGATTCTCACTAAATGATAGCTATCTTGCTGACCTAAATAGTCTGCTTTTATCAGTGCAGGTTCTAGCTGATAGAAATTTGCCACTTACATAAATGCATAATTGACACCCACAGTTGCTGGCACATTACAAAATTGGACCATCATTAAGATAAAACTACTCCCTTAATCCTTCAGGTCAGCCTGAGAGGACACTGATAAATAAGACTTGCTAATAGATACATTGGAGGACACGTGAGGAAGCTTCCAGTGTTCACATCTGTGCCATCTTTCAACCTAATCTGTGAGGCACAGTTTAAACCTTTCAGTATGACTGAACTCACTTGATAAATTTCAAATAAGATATACATATACATGTATACACATAAGGTGCCCAGAAACCTAGAGATATTCTCAAGGACTAGTAGTGCAAGACAAAATAGTCTAGGAAATTCTAAATAAAACACAGCAGTAATCTCCCAATTATATCCACAAGAAGAAAAACCTGTGTTGGCCACTGCAAGTCTCAAATTGCAGCCACATACACCCTTACATTCAGCTCAAGAGACCTGGTTGAAGGCCTCTCTGTAATTTGATTTAGAAATTACTCAATCCCTTGGTTACCTGTAATTAGAACTTGCTGGCACTGTTTGCATGAAATAAAGAGCAGAAGTCCGTGCTTTCCAATGCCATTTCTTGGCTGGGAGTGTGCAGAGGACACAATCTTCCTGTAGCTCTTCCTGGAGAAGATCCATCAGCTGTTTGTGGGAACCACCATAAAAGGGTTCAATGAGAAGAACACTCATTTTCCAAGTGCTTCAGTACTCTTTGGATTCTGAAAATGACAATAGACAAATATTTTTCTTTAGAAATGCATCCTTTTTTATTATTTAAGAAATTAATGTTAAAAAAACCAAATATATTGCAGCATCATCATTTTTCCTATGAAATTAATCCTTCCTATTATATTGAGTTTACTTCAGAAAAGGCTACTTAGCAAATACAATTACTATTATCACACCTATGTCTTTCAATCATTAAAAGATACCACTTCTAGTTTTTAAATGAATCAAAATGTGCAGGACTTAACACTGTATTTTGAATTTATTGCTTTGTTTTCAATGGGATATTTAAAAGCAGCTTGACTTTACACACACACTCCCAAATAGAGTCATTTCTTCTAGAGGTTAGGAAGTAGTTTATTCATTTTTACATAGACTTTCCCCCTTTTCCTGGTGGCAGATAAAGAACAATTCTAACACACTTCAGTTCCAACAGTTGCTAGTAATAGTGATTTGAGGGACTTAAAGCCAGAGAGTAGCCTGGGGAGATGCAGTTGGAGCATCCTCCAGGACTCTCCTGCATCAGTGGGAGCTGGAATCACCATCCCAGCAACCAGGTTATTATTTCCAAATACTCCAAAAAGGGTAGAAGAGAGCTGCAGAGGAGGCTTAAGGAAGCTCTTAAATGAGAAGCCACAGAGCTGCTCACAAACAGGATGCAAAATGAGCTGCCCAAAGCGAGGGGACAGATGAAAACCTTGTGATTATTGCTCATCTCCTTCATGAGTCACAGATTTGGGGTATTGAAAAGCTACTTGTCAGATGCTTCGAGCAAAATCATCACACACACAAGTTGAAAACAAAACCCTGAAAGGTATTCACCATCCATGACCACCTCCCTGATGGTTTCCTTCTCAACTTTGTCTACCAAAGGAGGACTCTCCCTTAAACTCTTTGCTCAGGATTGGTGTTTGATGCTGTATATTGCAAGACTTTACATTCATTTCCTGACCTGTAATTTCTAGTGGTTTCAGACTCTAATCTTTATCTTACCAAAACCTTTGGTGACAAGAACTGAGAATTCAACAGAGAGCAACATACTGTCCTGAAAATCTCAATCATCATCTCAAATTCAGGTTAAAAATATTATGTGCTCTGTTATCAGAAGGGAGAAAGCACACAAAAATAAAAAAGCCTAAGAAATGCACTGTAGTTACCAAAAGATAACCTAGTCAGCAACAAAAATCCAAACACTGAATTTAATTGGGATACAAAATATAAGAAACCTTTAGATAGCTTTGAGTTGTTGGCCCATCATGGTGTCCAATGATACAGAGATGTAGAGCTCCTGGGTTATTACAGATCAATCAGCAAGAGAAAAAAATATTCCATGCTCAGCCTTTCTAGCTATAATCCAGCCTGGATTCAGGTTATAATTTGCTCTATTATTCACTACCCCATAATATTTCAAATACATTAACTCTTGGACAAATATGTTCTTGGCAAAATCAAAAGAAAATCCTGGAAACAGAAACTTCACTCCATTTTGGAGCTTGTTTCTTTTCAGGTAGCAAAGCAGATTCTGATCTCTTTTCTACTGACCTAATTTTAAAAAAAAAAATTAAAAAAAAAAAAAAAATCACACTTTTGAGATCACTGACGTTTTCTGAATTCACAATGATGTAACCAAAATCATACTCTCTCCTCCAAAGCCCTTTTGGAGCCTTCAGGGTAATAACTGCTATAAAAACACAAGCTGTGGTTTAGAATCTGCACTATTCACCTAAAGAACAATTTGTAATTAATCATGCTATGCTTGTCATCGAATGTCACCAAAAATTTAATTCAGAGGACTAGAGGGAAGCATTTTGTAAATTCAGCCCTTAAAAAAAAAGGGATATGTGAAGAGTTGGTAAATGCCTCTGAGTCAGTCACTCAGGGAGGGGTTGCTGTTAATTTAAAAGTCATTAGCAGCATCAGTAATAATGCAATTCATGGAGTATCTGCTCAAATCACACTTCATCAGACTAGTTCTGAAACTGGTTTTATCACCAGGTTTAGCTGAATCAACACTGTGCTTCTTTGGTTTTCTTTTGCACCAGTTTTCACTGAACATCCCTTATGGGGACAGAGAATGACTGTTCGTGCTGACGGTAAGAGGTTTGCTCAGTTCTCAGGTTTCCTTCTTGCTTAAAGACTGACATTTAGTTATCCTGCATTCACCTGCCTTGAAATCTAGAAGCAAATATGCACTATGCAAATATTACACAAGTATTTACCATACAATAAACTCCCTTTGGCTATTTACATTGGGAAAGCAGGTTGAAATTGTGGCTGCATCATGGAGTGAGTGTTAGATGGCTCTCAATCTGTAATTCCTCACAATAACACTTGTAGATGCCACAGCAGCAGCCTGTGAGGGTAAAAATTCAGCAATGACACATTTTTCGGAGACT
>NW_008667483.1:0-9683 GCF_000695815.1 Acanthisitta chloris | reverse complement strand
AAAATAAAGCTTGTAGATGCCACAGAAGCAGCCTGTGAGGGTAAAAATTCAGCAATGACACATTTTTCGGAGACTACCTGAAGCTCAAAGGGTTTCCTGCAAAACTCACTCGGCCAAAAATGTAGGCACTGCTCAATAAAATCCTCACTAGTGCTTGTAGGATTCTACTGTTACATGATATCTATACATTACCCACAGTACACATCAAATTCAACTTAAAATAAATGTTATCATCATAGAATTGTAGAATGTTAAGGGGTTGGAAACTACCTTATAGATCATCTAGTCCCAACCCTCTCATAATGTTATATAGCAAGCAGTATATGTTATATTCTGATTTTTTTTCACAAGATGTTACATAAATATGAAACTACTAATGGCTAATAGCAGCACAATATATGTCACATGGACTTCAGAGTTTGCCCAAGCTGCAGCAATGAAAAAGTCAATAAATCTTCTGTTTTAAAAAGATACACTGATAATGCAAAGGAAATTATATTATATATAACTAATAATTTCTTGTATTTGAAAAGGCACAGAGGAGGTAGGACGCAGTCGTTTACCTCATATTTCACCCACATGACTTCCAGTTTTGTTCACATACAAAAATAACATCTATTATTTTTGCTTTATTTCCCTTGACCTAGCCAAGCTAAGGTAAATATGTCCCATAGACTCCTCAGAGGTCTCCAAGAGACACAGCTGATAAATGGCCTGAGAACATTCACCGTATCTGATGGAATGCAATCCTCAATTAAATATAAATCACTCCAGGTATTCTTTTCCCTATTTCAAAGAAAACAACAAATATTAGAAAAACAGTACTGCTTCCCTTTTCTCATTACAGTGTTTCCTCTCTGGAGCCAGCAATCCTGGGTGTTCCTCCAACAGCTCAACCCCATCCGCAGGGCTGCAGGATCCTTTGCTTTGAAAATTTCCTACTCTGCCTTTACCACATTCCTTGGGATATACAACAAGAAGAAACTATCGGAAATAAGAAAATCCTTCCAAGTGGTAACAGTGTCAAAATGACATGACTAATGCAGAGGTATATTGAAGTACCGAGAAGTGTAGGTGGGTAATTAGGTGCTGTCTCAAAGCATCTCACGGTGACATTCATCCAGGACTTTTTTCACTTGCTGCAGCTCTACCCCACGGGGAGCACACTGCAGAAACATGGCAAGTGATGGAGTCCCTGAATGGGCCACTGCTGTTTGACCCAATAATTTCCCTTTAAAAGAAAAGTTGAGTGCTCTACAGAGTAATAAATAAAAATGTACTTTAAAGGCAGGGAAGAATTAGCTGTTCAACTAGCCACAGAAACCATGGTTCCTTTTTGAACTCTAGGTGAACATCAACCCAAGTATTTTTGTTAACCAAGGTAGGTAGAGAAAACTCATCATTTTCCATGATTTATTATAGAACACACGTCCACTCTGTCTTACAAACAGAAGTGTGGTTACACAAACATCAGCACAGCTCACATCAGAAAGCCATAATTAGCTCCGCTCATTGACGTATTCAGACAACATAAATTGCAGATCATGCTTAAATATCTGTCCAACAAAAGAGCTAAGCAACAATCCAAACCCAAAAGGAATAATTATTAATATATTCCATAGGTAGAGAGCTGCTATTAGTTACAGGAAATAAGGTATATGGTTTCAGTAATGATTGTTTTAACGGTCACAGTCCCACACGTATGAGAAATTTATTCCACCACCATATCCAGAGTACGTGTGGTTCAGCATCTCATAACTCAACCGACTACAAAAACCCACCAGGTATGAACTGTGGACACAAACATCCTTAAAAGCTTTGATGATTTCACATACACACATTGTAATACCTGATACAGGCAAAAAATTTCCATGTTCCACATTGTGATAAAATGGGATTTTCCAAAGGACTCCTACAGGGTCTTTCCCTTTCCTCCTCTGCCCCTTCTCCCTCCCAGCCTCACAACACATCCCCACCTGAAGTGGGGATGTGGTATGTACACACACAAACCCAGATTGAAAGAGCCTGCATTGCCCTCCCACTCGTGACAGTGACTCACCAAAACCCCAGAGCTATACCTCAAACACAATCACATTTTAAGGTTTAACCAAAATTGAACTCGTATTTAGATCACCCAAAAGTACCAGCTCTAAGGCTTGTCATTACTAAACTGCATAAGTGAGAATGACAATCTATCTTTTATATAAATCAACTGGAAAAGGCAAGAAATCCTCTACTTCTTTTGAGAATGTGGTAAACCAAAATAACCTTTCTTTGGACAGCTGAGCAGCACTAATATTAACATACTGGTGACACCCATAAACCACAGTCTGCCCCATGCACACAACCTGAGACCTGCAAACACCTACAGAATGCCAGAAACTACGACTACCTGCAGGCATCAAGGATGCTTCACAATGCACTGAAACCTGTGCAGATTGCACTGCCTGCTTTCGTTTCACTCAAATTCCACATTTAGTCTTACTCTGCTTATGATCTACATCTACAAGGGTGTGACAGGACAAGGGGGAATGGCTTTAAGATGACAGAAAGCAGGTTTAGATGGAAGATTAGGAAAAAATTCTTGGCTGGGAGGGTGTTGAGACACTGCCCCAGGTTGCCCAAGGAGGCTGTGGATGCCCCAATCCTGGCAGTGTTCAAAGCCAGGTTGGATGAAGCCTTGAGCAACCTGCTCTGGGGGGAGGTGTCACTGCCCAGGGCAGGGGGAGTTGACCCTAAATGATCTCTAATGTCCATTCCAACCCATAAACATTATATGATTCTATGATATAATAGTAATAGCTGCTTTTGGAGTTTATGTATTTAGAAAGTAACATGCTGCAAAATCTGCACATTAGCCTCTACATGCAAAGTTAGCAATATTGCCATAAACCTTAGAAGAAAGTTGCTAATGTATATGCAGAATATGAATTTTAAAGCTCTGTATTTAAATTGGGTTACTATTTCATCAAGGAAAAGGCACTACTGAGAAGTGATGACCTTCATCACTTCTTGCTGTAAATTAAATTTGTTTTCTTTCCAGCTACAGAAAAGCAAAAAAAATAAAAAATTTAATCCTTAGAATTTTCTTTTCACCTTCTTCCCTGACACAATCTAAGACTATCATAAATACTTTGCATCTATACTTCTAGCCATCCTCAATCAACATCTTTGAAGATCTTAATCTATACTGAATAAATTATTGCAATTTATTCTTTTTTTCCAGTGGAGAAAAACATCTGTGCATCACATTTATGGTTAACTCTAAACCACAACAGTCAACACTACCTCAGTGGGGAAGCATCCATCCCCCTTTGGAACACAGCAATAAAAAGACACATTTTCAGGGAAATTTCACTGACTGATATCCTGATTCTCAGTATGTTGGGAACAGCAATTACAACACACAACTTGATTTCTATGTATCTAACTGACCAACTAACTGGTTTACATGGGACTAAGTACTACTAAGAACAGGTATGAGGGATACTAAGGAGTCTGTGAACTGTTTTCGTGAGTTTGGATTAACAAAGTATTTTTAATATTTAATTAGGAGAAAGTTTTCTTGATGTCTCAGCCTAAAGAAAAGGGGAAAAGACAAAGATGTGATGGAGAACCTGGGCCATGCTCTGTCAGGGAAACAACTACAGCAACAATCACCCATCACCAGTAAACTGGATGAACTCTTCCACAGAGTTTGTTCCTCTGCCTCCTCCCTTTAATGGCCCCAATAAATTTACAGAAGTTGACATGAGTATGGTGCAGAGCAGTAGATATTAAATAATCAATTATATTCACCAAAAGTTCTACATTATTTTGGGGAGCTCTTCAGGCAGGGAAACAACTACAGCAACAATCACCCATCACCAGTAAACTGGATGAACTCTTCCACAGAGTTTGTTCCTCTGCCTCCTCCCTTTAATGGCCCCAATAAATTTACAGAAGTTGACATGAGTATGGTGCAGAGCAGTAGATATTAAATAATCAATTATATTCACCAAAAGTTCTACATTATTTTGGGGAGCTCTTCAGGCAATAACAGGATTTTTTGACTCAAAATAAAAACCAAACCAAAACAAACAAACAAAACAAAACAAAACAAAAAAAAAAAAAAAAAACACAGTACAGAGCTAATATGAGAGTATAACCTGCAAGTACAAGGTCTGCAATTGGATTTGAGAGAAAATTAGTTACTCTGATTTAACAGTTAATTATAAGCTCCCATTTGCCTTGTAATTCAAAAGCCTGGAATAATGATAACTGATTTCAACAGAGACTGCTAATGTTGTTTAATGGTATGTTGGCTTTACCCAAATTATTTGGACTGTGTTTATAGTGCTTCAAGGCTCAAGACAGTTTACAAGCCCCATTGTTTCCAGAGCTGCACCTATGCCTATAAATTTGGCAATACTGATGATCCTGAAGGCTTACATTAGGTTTAAATAGATGAGGGATACTTGATTTAGAGTATCTCTGAGAGGAGAGGGAACTAATAGGTGTGGTAATGGGAGATGTAGCACTATTTTTAAACTTGACAGGAGACATATTAGTTGCTAGTTCCCTATTATAGAAAAAGTCCCAGTCTGGTAATAATGGGCTGGCATTTTGAAATTCCTCCAATTTATTAGGAGCATGATGAGAAATGTGTTCCACACACTCGGGGCTTCAGATCAGGTTCTGGATAGAAAGGTAAGAATTAGCACCTGCATTCATATCCAGTATAAGATCATCTATACACCTGAAAAAAAAATCCGTTATAAGTGATTTTAACTAATTTGAACTGATTTTATTTGAAAGGCTTAGTCTACAGTTCACATTAGCTGATTGATTAAAAGACAAAACACTTGTTAGCAGCCTTCATTAGCAGCTCCATGAGGTAATAAAATCACCCTACATCAAAAAGTTGGTTTGTTTTCCCCAGCAAATTGAATCTAGCAAAACTTTAAATGAATAGCAAATCATTGTTGTATCATCCAAATTTAGAATTTAGGGCTTAAACTCCTCTTATACAAAAGCTGGAATTGCAAGGGTTAATTTAAACATTAATTTAAACATTAGGCTTGGTCGCCTGAGATGTTTGGCAGCAATTTTTGAGTAGGCATAAGCCAGATTTATTTTCCAGTCAGAAGGTCTCCCTTTGAATATGTGATGAAAGGATCGGCATCTTCAGTCACACCTTGAGTCCACAAAAAGGATGGGATGAGATCTACTGTCAAATTGAGTTCAACTGTGAAATCTAGGAGGGATCCCACACAGAGGACTATCACTGAGAGGCAGGTGTCCAGAAAACCAACCTTGTCCTGGGCTGCACCAAAAGCAGCATGACTAGCAGGTCAAGGGAAGGGATTGTTCCCCTTGACTCTGCTCTTCTGAGACCCCACCTGGAGTGCTACCCTGGGGCCCTCAGTACAAGGAAGATGTGAACCTATAGGAGTGAGTCTAGAGGAGGCCCTGAAAGTGATCAAAGGGCTGGAGAACCTCTGCTGTGGAGACAGACAGGGAGAGCAGGTGTTCAGCCTGGAGAAGTTTCTGGGGAGACCTTAGAGCACCTTCAAGCACCTAAATAGGCCCCAAGAGAACTAGAGAGGGACTTCTGACAAGATCCTAGAGGGACAGAACAAGGAGGAATGGCTTCAAGCTGTCAGGGAATGGATCTGGATTAGGTTTTACAAAGAAATCCTTGCCTGTAAAGGTGGTGAGGCACTAGCACAGGTTGCCCAGAGAAGCTGTGTCTGCTCCGTCGCTGGATGTGTTCCAGGCCAGGCTGGATGGGGCTTGGAGCAACCTAGTCTAGTGGAAGGTGCCCCTGCACATGGCAAGGGCATGGAACAAGATGGACTTTATAGTCTCTTCAAACTCAAATCACTCTGTGATTCTGTGATGTGAAGTTCACAAGACATGTCAGTAAGAATACTTCAAAATGATGAGGGAAAATGAAAGGGGGAGCCAAATCTATATGCCATGTTAGTCACCTAAAAAACCTGCAACACAATTTAAAATTACAACCATGAGAATCTTGTCAAGCTACTAAAACCTTCAGCAAGTGAAATGAATAAATCATCAGGTTTTTGTTTATAAGAAGTCACAAAGTAAAACACAAGTCCCACCTCAATATGAGGAAGAACTTCTTTCCACAGAGGGTGGCAGAGCATTGGAACAGGATGCCCAGGGAGGCTGTGGACTCTCCCTCTCTGGAGACATTCCAAACCCACCTGGATACATTCCTCTGTAACCCGCTCTAGGTGACCCTCCCTTGGCAGGGTGGGTGGAATAGATGATCTGCAGAGGTCCCTTCCAACCCCAACTACTCTGTGATTCTGTGAAGCAACATTTAAACATTAGATCCCTAAAGCAGTTTGGATATGATGGTCTTGAGATTCACAAAGTAACTTCAAGGCTGCAATGTTACCTGTGCAAAGAAGTCCTTAGTTTTAAATATCGAGTACTAAAATTCATCAGATGAAGCAATTTTTTGGTCTTCCACTTGCCCAGCTCTTGTCATCTCAGGAGAGAGATGAACCAATGCTTCAGGCTATGAAAACAGAAATACATCTCATTAACTTCTGTCCAGTCAGCACCATGTTATCCCTTTCAGAAACCCTCAAAAGCTCTCACAGTCAATAGCAAACATCACACAACATTGAATGAGGGCCTCATAACAGCACTAAACATATTTTTTCATGTTAAGAATATTTACATCCTGTTCCCAACTTGACATACAGAAGATGTGTTACCCACATCAATTTATAAATCTAGCACAATGAGAGTTGCCAATTT
Source organism: Acanthisitta chloris (assembly GCF_000695815.1). Classification (NCBI taxonomy): domain Eukaryota; kingdom Metazoa; phylum Chordata; class Aves; order Passeriformes; family Acanthisittidae; genus Acanthisitta; species Acanthisitta chloris. The sequence goes on along the minus strand of NW_008667483.1, from coordinate 2,906 downwards.
GATTTAGTGGTGTGGCATCCTGTTTCCTGTAAATAATATCAAGTTTTGACTAAGCTCTCTGAAAGGGCTCTAGAAATATAAAAGGCTCCAGATTATAGCTAAAGGGCTTGCTGACAGCTCACTGCAAGTGTTCCCCAACATCTCTGCTGACCCATGTATAGCAAATCTAATGGTTTAAGTCACTTGTTTCCATCCTCTTGTCTGCAGAGGCTGCAAAATACTTCAAGGATTGGCTTAAAGCAATGAAGAAAAGCATATTCATATATTTTCGCTTACTTCACAAGTACCAGAAAGTTAAGGGGTCTGCCTCCTCCACTGGGAAGTATCTATGGATACACACATTGCAGAAAGCTGAAAAACATTGACACGAGTTAAATAAAGATGTCTGGTATCATCTGCCAATTGCAATGGTGAGTACTGCAGGAAATATTTGTTTTCCATGAATAAAAGCGATATACAAGCCTCTCAAAACAATCTGTTTTGGAAGGTTATTTTGGTTGTTTTGTAAACAAGTTTAGGTTCTGAGCTGATGTTTTCAAAACAGATTCTGCAAGATGAATAAATATTCAAGTCTGGGGGAAGACCCTAACAGACATGAAACAAGTGTGGCCCTTTTTAACAGTGCCACAGATAAAGCAAGGCAAGGACATGCACAGAGGACACCAAGATGCAAATTTTTTCCTTGAAGTTTCTCAGATGGCTGATATTAGCAAAGTGCCATTAAAACCACCACCCTGACAAAGCCTGACCTTAAAAACTTGGCTTTTGTTGCACATAAGAAAATCTGGCTATAGCCCACAATCAGCACTGTAGTCTTTAACAAAGAGAGTTAAAACAAGGGACTTTTTTTATTTTACTTCATTCTAAATCATGAAGATATCAGTACAACTCACTTAGGATTTCAGCTTTAGGGTCACTTGAAGAATCACTTCTGCACCTATCTGAACAGAGGGTCTGAAAAGCATTTGCCCTGCTTGAATCAACTGGCTGTGTTCATAAAACCTTCCCCCTAAATAGCTGAAAACCCTCAGCAAAATCAAACATCCTGTTCTACAAAACTGAAATGATGCTGTCACTTAGCAGCTACTTCCACCTGAACCACCAGAGGACCTGCAGAACCCTTCCTTCATGCTCCTCCTGCACACTGGTACAACACAAAGAATCACAGAATAGTTTGGGTTCAAAGGGACCTTAAAGATGACCTCGTTCCAACACTCTGCCATGGGCAGGGACATCTTCCACCAGACCAGGTTGCTACGAGCCCCATCTAACCTGGTTTTGAACACTTCCAGGGATGGGGAGCCCAAGAATATTAAGTTTAATTTATAATGGCCATGTCTGCATGGGTGTAGAGCAAAACATCTCCACTGCAGAACACAGACCTGAAGAAACTATTTTAAGGTCGTTACTGGAAGATCCTAAGTATTTAAAGTTCAGTTGGCTATTAGTAGGTGTTCTTACTGACACTGCTGATAGGATGAAATACCAGAAATACCATTACAATCCAACACAAGAAACCGCTCACACCTCACGCACGCAAGGTCTGTGCTTAATATTCCCACTTCTTCATTTCAAAGCCACAAAGATCACAAGTTTTGCCAGCAAGTTAAAGATCTGTTCTGACTCCTACTAAAGACTTCAGTTATTCTGGCCATTGGGAAATTTTTGGCAATCCCATCAGTTAAGCATTCACAGCAGCCATAAACAGCTCTTGGAGGCCTGAAGAACAAGAGCATATGGATAGCTTGGGAATACCTCTGAAATCAAGGCAGAGGTTATCTCACAACAGTGCTCCACATGCAGCCAGTCTCACAGCAATGTTACAGCTAAAATTTTTCTTGTTATTTTCCATTATATTTTTTCCTCTATACAATGAAAGATGTGGACCTGTTTGAATGGGTCCAGAGGAAGCCATGAAGATGCTCAGAGGGCTGGAACACCTCTGCTATGGAGACAGGCTGAGAGAGCTAGAGGTGTTCAGCCTGGAGAAGAGAAGGCTCTGAAGAAACCTTAGAGTCCCTTCCAGTACCTAAAGGGGCTCCAAGAAAGCTAGAGAGGGACTTTCAAGAAGAGCATGTAGTGACAGGATAATGGGGAATGGCTTTAAGCTAGAAGAGATTAAGATGTTATTAGATATTAGGAAGCGCTTTGCTTCTGGAGATAATATTAAATCTATCTTCAGTTATCTATTAATGTGGAGTTTTCGGAAATCATAAAGTGGATCTGAACCCAAGAGAGATGTTACATAGGCCTTATTACAGAGTAAAAGATTCATACCTTTCTGAATCTTTTCACATCCCATCAGTGTTTAAACAGAGGTTGGTCCCACTAAGCTCCGTGAGCTATAGATACTTGAAGGTACTTTGAAACTGATTTAGACCCATATTTAAAGCAGAAATAAGTCTGGAAGATACTTCACTCTCTCACTTAGACTACTGGAGATAAAATATAATTAAGAGGAAGGGGAAAGGGCAGGAAGGGGAAGAGTAAATTGACTCCAGCAAATATATATATATGGTGGGAAAAACCACAGCCAGGGTACCCAAATTAAGCAACACCAACCAAACACTTAGAGAAAAGGGAGTTATTTCCACCTCCCTGCATCAATCACAGAAGAGTTTGCTTCCGCTGACAAGAACCTAATCCAAACTCTGCCTGTTCATCTCAAAGTGGTTAAGGAGCCATGTGTGAGGTGCATTCAAAATCGTCTAAGATGAACAAAATCTGTTTTGCATGCCAATATCCTTGGAGAGGGCAATATTCATGCAAGATGATTCAAGCTACTCTTCAGATCTGCAGCACTCTGCCTTCCCATTGATGCTCTGAATGAGTATGGACAAGAAAGATCCATAAATGATTTTTCCTAGAGTCTATAGACAGTCGGTTTCTTAACACTCACAGAAACA
>NW_008667482.1:53929-59272 GCF_000695815.1 Acanthisitta chloris | reverse complement strand
GAGGACTAGAGGGAATGGCCTTGAGCTGAGACAGGACAGTCAGATTGGATGTGAGGAGAAATGTTCTTCCTGTGAGGGTGTTCAGGCACTGGAATATTGCTCAGGGAGATTGTGGAATCACCATCCCTGGAGGTGTTTAGGAGGTGTCTGGAGACACTGGAGGATCTGGTTTAGGGATTCCAGCAGTGACAGGATAATGGTTGGACTTGATGCTCTTAGAGATCTCTTCCAGCCTTGATGATTCTCTGATTTTCTGTCCCTGGGAAGACAGAATGGGAATGGCTTGTTTAGCTCCATTGCATTAAGAGAGTTTCATCTGGGGACAGGAAACAAAGGCACAAGCTCTATAAATATTTGATCAACTCCTTCCAGCAACATAACCCCCTTCACACCCCCCACAATGAGGACAGCAGACCTGGAAACACTTCCCACTGCATGTAAAAAGCCTTCAAATCCCTCCTTCCTGCTGTGGAGGCAGTGAGAGCACAGAGTGTGTTTGGCCATTGGCAGGAGCTTTGCTCATTTTTAAGGTTTGAAGCCTTCAGCTCTTTCATTCTTGCAGTAAGCTGAGCCCAGTGGGGCTGGGACCAGTAACCAGAGCTGGGCAATGCTCAGGTCAGGGCTCTGATCTGCAGCAGATTGAGACATTTCCTTTCACCTGGAAACCTGAGCTTTATTGGCATGAGGCACAGCTAAGCACTTCCAGACAGGACACATGGGCAACCAGGTTTGGGATGGTCCTGTTGCTGGGGGCTGTCCCAGTGACTCTGCAACCAGGAGGTCCCTTGGGGTCATTTCTCCTCCCTTGATACAAAACAGGATAACATCCCAAACCCCCTGAATTTTAACAACTGTATGAGGAGGAGAAGCACAGGGAAAACTACATTTTCCCGTGCAGGGAAAAGTGGATTTCCTTTAATTTCACTTGATTTGCCTTTATCCCACATCAGGTTGGATGCTGAACATCCCTGGATGTGACAGGGAGGGAGAGGGTGCAGCCAAAGGGGCTGGTGCTCTTGGAAGGAGTTTGATTACATTTCCAGACAAATAACTGCAGCAGATAAAGTTCAGGGCAGATAAATATAGGTTGAGGCTCTTTGTGTGTGGACTAGAAAGAGGAAATACCATTTTTCTCCCCCTAATTTGAGCTCCAGCAGCGATCTGCAGGGAGTGGGAACTGTTGACCTGGGAGTGGGAATTGTTGACCTGCTCCTGAGCACCTTTCAAGGGAAGTGGGATGATTTTCGAGATGAAAAATGGGGATTAAATGAGTTTTGTGGCCTGGAAGAGTGTCAGGCTCAAAGGGGCTGGGTGTAGGCAGGATGTGGCCCCAGGCTGGCTGCTGTGGTCTCACCTCTCATCCCTGGTGGTGAACTCCCCAGCCTGCTCTAATTCCTGGGGGAGAGCTGAGTGATGAGGCAAGACAGCAGAAATTGGGTTACTCTGGGCACTGGGAAGTGCTTCCATGTGCACTGGGAATTGCTTTCTCTGTTGGCAAGGAGCTGGAGCCAGGGATTTCACACCCCCTTTGCAGAGCTAACACCTGAGTGCCCTGAAGCTAATCACCACTCACTCTATTTTTAAGGGGCAAAAAAATTGGGGTATTTAAGTGTTGAGCAAAGCAACACTTGGCATTTACACATCTTCCAAGCACTGATGGATTCATTCTCTCCACACTCTTGAAATCAGGCACTTCCTCCCAGTGATAGTGGCACTACTATTATTCCCATTTAGCACCTTCCTGCATCTTCCTGCATGTTGCCCATCAAGGGTAGGTGAAAATAAAAGGTTCCCCACTGATTTTGGCTTCACAAAAGGTTTTCTCCAGTGATAGTGGCTCTACTATCATTCCCATTTAGCCCCTTCCTGCATCTTCCTGCATGTTGCCCATCAAGGGTAGGTGAAAATAAAAGGTAAGGTACTGATTTTGGCTTCACAAAAGCTTTTCTTCAAGGATCAGCTGATTCCTTTGGGTGGGATGCTGGAGGTTCAGGCTCCCAAAGCCACCAGCAGCCCCACTGGTTCCTCACTGTTCCTCACTGGAAACCTGCTGGTCCCAGCATCACCCTCACCCCCCAGTGTGCTGGCTGCATCCCTTCTGGGTTTGGCTTTGGGGTCTTGTCCTCTGGGTGCTCTCCATAAGGATTTGCCCCCTCTCCAGGCTCCAACCTGGCTTAGGGGTTCACAATACCAGAGGAGCCAGGAGTGGAGCACATCCAAAACCTCCCTCCATCCCTGCTTTAATGTTCCAGGCCTTAAATCCAGGAGTCTCAAGGGCTGGTACCACCATACCATTTTGTTAGCATTTCTGTCTGCCTCCAGCATGAGAGAACTGGGAAATCTGAGCAGGAGGGAGTGGGATTAGGTTTCCTCCTCTCCAGCCATGTCGTGTGGCCAGCAGAGAACAAGGGCACCAGTGTCTGAGGTGTTGTGCATCTAACCATCCCAGCACCTATTTTTCCTTCCCTCTTTCTGCTGTTGGGGTTCTAAGGAAAAGCTGAGCCTGGAGAGATGATTGTTCCATGGGGCATTGGTGTTTCTCTGGCTGTGGTGTCTGTACAAGTGAAAGAAATGGGCTCCTGTTGTCAGAGTATCAGAGGATGTTAAGGGGTTGGAATGGAGTTTAGAGATGATTCAGCCCCAACCCCCTGCCCTGGGCAGGGACACCTCCCACCAGAGCAGGTTGCTCAAGGCTTTAGCCAACCTGGCTGTGAACACTGCCAGGGTTGGGGCAGCCACAGCCTCCCTGGGCAACCTGGGACAGTGTCTCACCACTCTCACAGGGAAAACTTCTGCCTAATACCTAATCTCAATTTCCCCTTTCCATTTCTCCCCATTGCTCCTTGTCCTGTCCCTGCAGTTCCTAACCAAGAGTCTCTGCAGCTTCCCTGGAGCCCCTTCAGCTCCTGGCAGGTTGCTCTGAGCTCTCCACACAACCTTCTCTTCTCCAGGCTGAGCAGCCCCAGCTCTCTAATAGGAATGTGCTCCAGCCCTCTTAGCAGCTTTGTGGGCACCTCTGACCTTGCTCCAACAGTTCCATGTCCTTCTGCTGTTGGGCACACAGAGCTGTGTGCAGCACTCCAGGTGGGTCTCAGCAGAGCAGAGGGACAGAATCACCTCCTTAGACCTGCTGCCCACACAAATTGGCAGCAAATATTTTGGAATGGGGGGAGGAAAAATCGTCCCTATGTGAGGCTGGAAAAGGGAATATTTTGTGTCACTCAGGAGCTGGTGGGTCTGTGGACATGCTGGGGCTGCCCTTGGGTGACCTGGGAAGTGTGTAATCAGCCCAACCATCTGGCCAGGGAGATTTGGGTGTACAGAGGAGCTCAAGCTGTCACCAAAAACCTCAGAGCTCTCAGCAGGGCTCATGCTTGGCTGCAGCTGGGGCTGCTGGTGACTTTGAGAGCCTGAACCTCCCTTGACCCACCCAAAACAATCAGCTGGTCCTTGGAGAAAACCCTTTGTGAAGCCAAAATCAGTGAGGACCCATTTATTTTCACCTACCCTTGATGGGCAACAGGCAGGAAGATGCATGAAGGTGCTAAATGGGAATAATAAGTTCAGATCCTCACCAAAAGCCTCTCAGGGGTAATTAGGAGAGTAATTAGGAGAGAGGAGGCTGCTCTCCAGCAAGGTGCAGTCCTCCAGTTCTTTCCCATCCATGTGCCCCCATAGCTTGTCATCATCAGGTTTATTGTCTATGGGACAAAGCTCTGGGGCTGGAAAACTTTCCACTGAGCTCCTCTGGCATCTCAGGTCTGGCTTAAAAGGATGTTTTGCTTCTAGTTTTAAGGCATTAAGGTGCAAATTCCTGCTCTTCCTCTAAAGATTCCTCTAAAGGGGGTTGGAAATGAACTTTTCTCTCTGTCTCTGCTGGGGAGAGCCAAGAGGTTCAGTCAGTGCTCTTGGTCCTGGAGCCTGGAATTGATGGGCTACTGGAAAAAGTTAGAAGTAAAGGAAAAAGACACCAAAGGAGAGCTATTAAAAAGGAATAAATAAAAGGATGGAAAAGAGCTCTGGAGGAGGAAGCTAGCACACAGCCAGTTCACTGGAGCAGATCTTCTCCTGCCCCAGCCTGGCAGTCCAACTCCCTGACCATGGGCCCAGGGGTTGTGGGTGCTCTGCACCCCTTAGCAGAGGACACCAGAGCTCCCTCCAGCCCCTCCCCAAGAACAGACACCTCTTCCTTCCCCAACCAGCTGAAAATTGCCATCTCCATCTCCACCTCTTTGGATCTGTGTGGGGATTTGGTTTTTCCCCTCTATGTGGAAAAGTCCCTTCCCCATGTGCCCAACAGCACCAGCAGCTGTGACATAATCCATGGCACAGAGGTTCCTTCTCCCTTGTCCCCTCCACCTCCCCCTGGAAGCTCTTTTGGATGTCTAGCTGGGGGGGAAATCTGACTTTCAGCCCAGAATTGCATCTGGGGGAGTGGAGGAGCAGGGAAACGTTGGGACAGCAGCTGTGAGACATGGATGTCCCTCTGAAGAGATGTCTCCAGCACCCAAGGATGGGAGAGAATGGGAGAGGAGCCCTAACCTGCTCCTATCCCCCACTGAATCTATTTTGCAGATGGGTAAACTGAGGCACGTGGTGACTTGTCCTCCATGTGGGCTGTGTCTACTGCTCCTGTCCCTCAACACCACCTAAGATGTTTGTCTTGGCCAAACTCCATGACCTGGATAAGGATCAGGGGACTGTTATTCTCTGGTTGGGATGGGGTGAGTGCTCCTGGGGCTCAGCCCTGCTGCTGGGGCTCCTTGGAGAGACAGGAATGTGTGAATCCCAAAGTGCCAATTAACACCATCCTGCTGCCTGGAGGCTGTTGGGAAGGTGTTTAACAGACAGAACACCTTCCCTGTGCTGAGAACTCGAGTAAGGTGCAGGAAAAAAAGGAATATATATATATATAAAGTCCTATTTTGCAGCTCTTTGGAGAGTGGAATCTCAGGGAGTGAGCTCTGAAATGAGCCTTTGTGGAAGGTGAGAAAACTCGAGCCAGTTTTGCATGTTAAGCTGCAATAGGATTATGGAGCAGAGCAAATTAAATCAATTCTGGAATGACCAGGGGGAGTTCCTGCCTGTGACAGCAGCTCCCGGGAGCTGGGAAGGATAGGGATGTGCTGGATGGTGCTGGGGCTGGAGCACCCGGGGCTGGGGGCAGTGGGCTCTGGGGAGGGCAGGATTTTCCTGGGGCTGCCTGTGTTGCCATGGCAATGTGCAGTCCCACGGGAATTAATGAGTTTGGAGCACCCTGCGAATCCTTGGGCTGGGAAAGGGATGTGTCTGGCCAGGTGGGGCTGGAGGGGGGGGGGGGGAGGAGGCAGGGCTAAGGGGGCA
>NW_008667482.1:46694-53599 GCF_000695815.1 Acanthisitta chloris | reverse complement strand
CTTTCCCTCTGCTGTCTCATCCAAATTTGGGAAAACCTCCTGCTCCCTTCATACATCCAATGACAACATCATTCCAGCCAAGAGCTCCAGCAGCTCTGGCAAAACCCACAGCCATGGGGCAAAGGGTCATGCTTTGCACCACTGTGTGTGCACAGGAGCCAAACACAGCAGTGCCTGGGGTGTTTGGGGCTTGGGGGGACCTGCCACCCCAGGGGAACCCCAGAAACCACTTGATGCAATCCCAGCTGGAGCATGGCAGGGCCTCTCTAGGCTCAGTTGTGCCTCTTTATCCAAGCACTTTGCAGGCAGCACGAGGTGAGGACTTTTGTTTGGGTGGTTTTCTCCTGCATCTCCCTGGAGGTGAAAGCAGAGCGTGCTAGGAGACGAGGTGTTAGATACAATTTACGTGGGGAGCTTTGCTATTTTTCATGCCAGCCCCAGCTCTAGGCTATTTATTGTGGAGTGGGGTAGGATCTGGCACTAATCCATTGAAGAATTGGGATAAAAAATGACAGTGGAGACAGGCAATCCCAAGGAGGAGGAGGAGGAGGAGGTGCTGCTTGATGAGCTGAGCCTGATCCAGGATACCTGACCCTGGTAGTTTGTTAGATTCCCTGAGGGGTGATTAAACACTCAGGAGTGTCCATGACCATTTTTGGGATGTACATCCATCCTGGCTCCTCGTGGCACTGCTGGTGTTGGCAACAGAGAATCAATGCAAAGCCAGAATAATTGCTGCTCCTCAGTAAATGTTAATGATTATTTTACTTGCATAAAATAAGTGGCCTATTAAATCAAAATGCACTGGGCTTTGGGCAGCTGTTAGGGGCTTCATTAGGCTGAGAAACAATGAAGTTACACAAAATAACTGGTGCTGGGCTGAGCTCACATTGTGTCTTGTGAGTGGCATCTCCACTGGTTTGAAGATCTCCCTCCCATTTCCACCAGCATCCTGCACCCCCAAACTGCATCCACCTCCCATTTCCACCAGCATCCTGCACCCCCAAACTGCATCCACCTCCCATTTCCACCAGCATCCTGCACCCCCAAACTGCATCCACCTCCCATTTCCACCAGCATCCTGCACCCCCAAACTGCATCCACCTCCCATTTCCACCAGCATCCTGCACCCCCAAACTGCATCCACCTCCCATTTCCACCAGCATCCTGCACCCCCAAACTGCATCCACCTCCCATTTCCACCAGCATCCTGCACCCCCAAACTGCATCCACCTCCCATGTATTTTACTTGCATAAAATAAGTGGCCTATTAAATCAAAATGCACTGGGCTTTGGGCAGCTGTTAGGGGCTTCATTAGGCTGAGAAACAATGAAGTTACACAAAATAACTGGTGCTGGGCTGAGCTCACATTGTGTCTTGTGAGTGGCATCTCCACTGGTTTGAAGATCTACCTCCCATTTCCACCAGCATCCTGCACCTTCAGAGTCCATCCATGCCATGGCACTACCTTTTAACTGCATCTCCACTGGTGTAAGCATCCACCTCCCATTTCCACCAGCATTCTGCACCCCCAGGCTCCAGCCATGCCATGGCACTGCCTTCCAGCCCAGCCTCCTTGGCCCTTCCATGGGCATTTCCATCTCCAGCATCTTTGGTGGCCTCTAGCACAAGTCCTTGGGCAGAATCTTGCCCAGGGCTGACCATGGTGGGCCATGGAGGTGTTTTCCCAAAGCAGCAGTTTCTGACTCCTGTCTGGAGCAGCTTTCTAACAGATCTATTTTTAACTTACAGCCTTGGATCGAGGAGTGGAAATTTAGTGATGTTTTGTAGTGGAAAAAAAAATTGTGGAGTGTTTTAAGGTTCAGAAACAATGTTTTCATTCCAACTTTTTTTGTTTGAGTGAATATTATTTCAACTGTTTATATAGTATCCCTCAGTCCCATGTTGGGATGAGTTATTAAGGTTTTCTATAGAAAACACCAGAAAAGAGCTTTCAGGAGGTGATTAATTGAAAATATCCCATGGAAAAAATTGAAATACTCAACATTTTTCCTGTGATATGTTCTCAGTGTAAATGTGTTTTCCTGGAGAAAGAGGCTTTTGGCCCCTGATGGATTGCTGACCCTGCCTGTGTCCTTCTGAGCTTCCCAACCTGGTCAGATTCAGCATTGCCTTGGCAGGACACGAGCTGGATCACTGTGGTTCCTGCCTACTGCCATTGCTCTTGGCATCACTCTGTCCTGGCAAGGCCTGTCCCCTGCCCACCTTGTCCTCCCTCTGTGCCCTTGTGCTGCTGGGAGCAGAGTTTGGGCTCCACTTAGCTGTCTCACTGGGTTGGAATGCAAAACAGCCCTTTGGGGCTTTGGCTTCTTGGTTTGCTGTTCATTTTGGAAGAGGGATAGGCATGGGGATGGGATTCAGAGATGAGAACCTGTGCTTAGCACCAAGAGATGAGGAGCGATGGGATGGCAAGCTGGTCCTTGTGCTCACCTGCACAACCCTGTCCTGTTTCATAGTGATTCAACCTGCCTTGCCCTCTTACCTGCCCAAATATTGGGATGTGGAACTGGTCCCATCCTCCCCTGCTGATGCTCTCCACATGCATTCTTTCCCTTGCCTTGGCCCCATCTTGTGCCCCAGATGTGCTGGAGGCTGCTGGATGAGCAGAGATATCCATATCATGGGATAAAATCACCTCCATCCCCAGTTTGCCATGCCAGATTTTCCTCATAGCAGGAGCTTTCCTGTCTACAACCTCATCTGTGGTGCAGGAAGAGATATGTGGGCTCCTTGGGATGTGATGCTGGACCAGGGAGAGGAGGTGTGTGGACTCCTTGGGATGTGGTGCTGGACCAGAGAGAGAAGGTGTGTGTGGACTCCTTGGGATATGATGCTTTTCCAGGGTTCATTGCACTCTGGAGTGGCTTAGCTCTGCTCTCTATGGTTGCTCACAGTAGGTCTGACATGTGTCAAGGAAAGGACTTGGCCACCTCACTTTGTCCCCCACCACCAGCAGCCTGAGCTCCAAGCACAGACCAAACCTGTGTCCTGGCTGCCTTAGGAACCACCAAATTTCAGCTCTTTTATTGCCTTTCTAATTCTCTGAGGAAAAACTCATGAGTCCACAGCTAGGAGGGCTGGAAACACCCACAGCCTGGAGCACCCACAGCCTGGGGTGTCCCTGCCAGCACCCAGCCAGGGGGCACATCCCTTCTGGGATGATGCTTCCACCCTCCACAAACTCCCACAGACAGTGGATTCCAGGACTTGTCAGGATTCTCCCTTTGCCTGGACCATGCTGCTGGGAGCTCCTCCGTGTTTTTGGGGGTGATTCCTCCCTTTCTCCCTCCTGTTAACCCATCCCAAAGGCCATTTCATTGCAGCCCCAGGGAAGCAGCCCCCAGCCCTGGTTTGGGTGGATGCTGGAGGACACCACCCCTGGCTCCATCGGGATGCGTCGCCGTGGAGGAGGTGGTTTCCATGGCAACCGTTGCCATGCCGATGGCTACTGGCAAAGGGCCTGAGAGCATCCCAGGGAGGTTCCCCAGCCTCTCCCGGTGGTTACAGATGGATTGATTTACCAGGCTGCCTTCCTCCAGGGGTGAAACACTCCACACTGAATAGCACTTTTGCCATGGTAGTGCATTTTGGGGTCCGTGTTTGGGGATTTTTAAAGCTCTGCAAAAGCTATTCCACAGAGTGGGAACATCCTAAAAAATGTAACACCCTGATCCTTGCTCTCTAGGGAAGGAGGGATGTGCAAGCAAAGGTATACAGGGAATTTAGGAAGCTCCAAGCCTCCCAGGATGTGTACAAAGACACAGAGGTTCTGTAGGAGCATCTTTGTACCATCCATGAGGATGGAGGGAGCGTCCCCTCTGTGCATTGGTTTGCTCATCTTTTAAGCCCCCAAATCCTCTGGTGTACACAGAGAGCTGCTTGTGGGGGGGCTGAGTGAGACCCCTTACCCCAGAGTTACATTTTTCACCTGGTGTCACCCACCTTGATCCATGGAGAGAAGAAGGAGGGATGTGCACCCGCTGGGTGAGTGGGTTAGTTGTCTGTAGACAGTGGAGAGGGACTGAAGCCTTTCTAATCTCTTTGCTTAGCTCTGTTGCTTCCAGGCCAAAGGGTCCAAGCTCTCACTTGCTTTCCAAGGCTCTTAGTGATGGATTTGGGTGTGATTTGTGCTGCTGTGGCCCCTTGGCTGTCGTTCCTGGCTGGTCCTGCCAAGCTAGGGAGCAGAGGTGTCAAAGGGGACAGTATCAAAGGCTGAGCATCATCACCTGCTGATCACACTCAGCCCCAGGGCAGCTGGTGGAAAAGAGTCCTCTGGGATCGTGTGGGGAATGTGTTCCTTATCTGAGCTCAATGGAATGGCCTTGTCACTGCTGAGAGCCAAATCCTTTGGGTCTGGCACTTATTTTGTGTCATTTAGAGCACTAAACGAACATTTATTGATATTTGACTCTGGCCTTGCTCAATGAACTCTGCTTTGCATCAGGGCTTGCTTTGATAACAGCAGATCTGTGACCTTCCTGGATGTTGGAAGAATAGGACCAGGATGGATCGTGGAATCATAGAATCAACCAGGTTGGAAGAGACCTCAAGGATCATCGAGTCCAACCCTACCATGGTCACTAGACCATGGCACTAAGTGCCACATCCAGTCTCAGCTTGAAAACCTCCAGGGATGGTGAATTCACCACCTCCCTGGGCAGCACATTCCAATGCCTGATCACTCTCTTCATAAAAAATCTCTTCCTAATAGCCAACCTAACCCTCCCCTGGCAGAGCTTGAGTCTGTGCCCTCTTGTCCTGCTGCTGGTTGCCTGGAAAAGAGACCAACCCCCACCTGACTCCAACCTCCTGTCAGGGAGTTGCAGAGGGTGCTAAGGTCTCCCCTGAGCCTCCTCTTCTCCAGGCTGAACACCCCCAGCTCCCTCAGCCTCTCCTCATGGCACTTGTGCTCCAGTCCCTTCCCCAGCCTCATTGCTCTTCTCTGGACCTGCTCCAGCACCTGATCTGAAGGGCCCAGATCCTGGCTCAGGCTGTCCCCATGGCATGGGCAGTGACAGCTCATGGGGACATGACCAGAGCTGTTCTCTGTCTGCAGGACAATCCTGAGCATGGCTCACAGCAGAGCCTACAAAGGGCACATTTAAACCTTCCCACTCCTTTTTGCCTCTGATGGACTTGAACATCTCCAGAAGTGCTGCACTCCCCCAGCCCAGGCAGTGCCTGCAGCAGCTTTGCCTTGACCCTGGCTAATTTCCCTAATGAAGCCGGAGGGGGGGGAGCAGCTCTGAGCTGGTTAGCGAACCCCTGCCAAGAGCCATTAGCTGGGAACTTGTAATTGCAGGGATGGAGCTGATGGCCCTTGGCTCGAGCTGGCTAATCGGTGGCCCTCGGCATCCTGCTGCTGGCAGGGCAGGGTAGGGGGTGGCATGAGGCAGAGGGGACAGAGCCAGGCTGAGCATCACACTGGAGTTTCCTCCCAGCCCACCCAGCCCAGCTTTGCATTCGGTGTTTGGAGAGAGCTGCTCAGACCACCTGGAGTGCTGTGAGCCTGTTCCCCATCCCAGCCATGGGAGGAGGCTGATCCAGGGTGTGGAGGTGGCTTGTGTGACCACCAGCCCTAAACAGACACAAAATCTGTGCTCTGGAAAAAACCTTCTCTTGTGTTCTGCAATACTCACTGGAGCAGCAGCCCCATCCCTTCTGCAGCAGGGTCAGGACTGTCCCTAACAGCATCCCCGGGTACATGGGGCTGTGAGGGATGGATCCAGCAGACTCACTCCAGCCTTACTCTGACCACGTGGAGACTGCTGGGTCAGGGATAAAGTCTGGATGAAGTTTCTCTTTTGGGACAAATCCAGGCAGCTGTGGCTTTGCTGGGATGGGGACTGTGAGGGATGGAGAGGAGCTGTGAGGGATGGGAGGAGGAGCTGGAAGGGATGGGGAGCTGTGAGGGATGGGGAAGGGGAGATGTGATGGATGGGGAGGGGGAGCTGTGAGGGATGGAGAAGGGGAGATGTGAGGGATGGAAAGGGGGAGATGTGACAAATAGGGAAGCAGCCCCAGGTCAGGAGGTGGGAGCTGCCATCCTGGGTGATTTGTGCTTTCCCTGCCTGGCATACTCCCCATTCCCATCCCCTTCAGCCCAGCCAGGCAGTTGGGAGCAGCCCCTCAGTGCTGGGGGGAGGGAAGGGGCTGTGCATGGCTTGGGGCATGCAGAGCATTAACGATCTAAGCAGCAGTAAATCCAAATAAACACCGACTGTTCCCTAGATTTATTGCACGAGCTTGACCTAATACCATCCAGGCTGCAGCTGGGAGGAGGTTGACGTCAGCACCTTGGGAATGGAGCAACAGGGGAGCTTCTTTGGGAACAGCCATGTCCCCAACACCCCTCTCTGCACCAGGAACACCTGGAGATCCTTCACAAGCCTTTATCAATAAGTCTTTGTGAAGTTTGGTGGACTGAGGCTGTACTTGCTGCAGTTGAGCTCTCCCTATGGCTGCTCCTGGCTGTTCATGCTGGGAAGATGCAATCCTGGCATGAAGGATGATGGAGGGTTGTAGGATGCTGCAGTTGCAGGGATGCTGGAGAGGATGGAGGATGCAAAGGGTTGCCCAGCATCTGTAGGTGCTTGCCATGCTCCCTCTCCACACAGGAGTGGCTCAGGAGCTGCCTCAGAGACAAGCAAGAGAAGGGAAACTCTTTGCCATCCCACATGCTGGGAAGATGCAATCCTGGCATGAAGGATGATGGAGGGTTGTAGGATGCTGCAGTTGCAGGGATGCTGGAGAGGATGGAGGATGCAAAGGGTTGCCCAGCATCTGTAGGTGCTTGCCATGCTCCCTCTCCACACAGGAGTGGCTCAGGAGCTGCCTCAGAGACAAGCAAGAGAAGGGAAACTCTTTGCCATCCCATGTCCTG